>NC_084620.1:60752077-60827077 GCF_033978795.1 Nerophis ophidion
ATTTCTTTATTTTTCAATAAGTCTCTCAGTTGCTTTCCAGCAATTGTCTTTTTCTCTTTTGTTCTCGCTCGCACTCTGGCTCCAGCCCCAACCCCGTCTCTCCTCCTGGCTGCTGCTTATAAACAGAGCGACAGGTGAATAGATAACAAGGCCCAGGTGGGCCTTTACGCACCTGTCGCTGATTTCCAGGCCAGTCCTGGCGACACCCCGCTTTGCTGCAGGCCACGCCCCCTCCACAGTTAGCTTCAGAATAACAATGTTATTAATCAATCAATCAATCAATGTTTACTTATATAGCCCTAAATCACTAGTGTCTCAAAGGGCTGCACAAACCACCACGACATCCTCGGTAGGCCCACATAAGGGCAAGGAAAACTCACACCCAGTGGGACATCGGTATTACAAAGAATAAGAGACCTATTATACTCTAGAAATGTTGGTCTTACTTAAAAATGCACGCCTTTAGTTGTGTTCAGTGTTGAAAAAAATATTATATGGCTCTTACAGAAATACATTTTAAAATATTTGAAAGGTTCCCGACCTCTGACTTAGAGGCTGCTCAGGAAGCAATAACAAATAACTCTGATTTGGAGATCAACAATAATGAAAACAATAATAATAGTCATCCATGCCCATTGAATTTCTTCAAGCTACTCAAAGACCCTGTTTGGACTCCGGCTGCCCGTGGACTTAAAAAGCCACAAAACAAACAAAAAACAAGCCCTGACACGTGCACCAAACACCAGTGGAAATCTACTTGCTATGCGAGCAGAACCGATGGGACTTTCCTGGTGATTATTTAGTGATCGGGGCGCCATGATTGCATCGAAGCGGGCGCCGTGCTCTGCATGCCAGCATCTACAGTAACATCCACATTCATTAGCGGCCCATTGTTTATTCTTTCATAAGAAATGCATGAGCGCCGGACTTCCTGCGACACCACTTGTTGCTGATGCTGTCGTCATGGCGACGGCCTGATACGTCTCAGGCGAGATGTGTCCTACTTCTCGCACGTGTGTGTGTGTGTGTGTGTGTGTGTGTGTGTTGCTCCCAGGAGGCGCTGCCAAGAAAAAGTTTGCCGCAGCTAAATTTTTTTACTTTTTATTATTTTTTTATTTTTTATTCCACACGACAGTCAGCAGAATCTTTGTGTTGGAAAATGTCTGCTGGAGGCAAAGGCTAAAAATAACCGGCATGGACGTGAATTTGGAGCATATGTTTTCCCTGGTGTGGATGGTTGGGTAACTTGAGCGGTTTTAGCGCCGCAGTGACATGAAAAGTACGTCTCGCTCTCACACATCAGCAGCAAATAGTTCAAGTGGTTGTAGTCCTGCTGGGAGTATTTGGGCAACTCATTAAGTTGATTCAATTCCCATTTTCGGGGCAACGATTCCCCTAAAAAAAATAGAAATAAACAATTCCCGTGTAGACCTTGTAACCTTTAAATAGACTCCCTTTTTAGACCAGTTGATCTGCCGTTTCTTTTTTTCCTATGTCCCACTCTCCCTTGTGGAGGGGGTCCGGTCTGATCCGGTGGCCATGTACTGCTTGCCTGTGTATCGGCTGGGGACATCTCTGCCCTGCTGATCCGCCTCCGCTTGGGATGGTTTCCTGCTGGCTCCGATGTGAACGGGACTCTCGCTGCTGTGTTGGATCCGCTTTGGACTGGACTCTCGCGACTGTGTTGGATCCATTATGGATTGAACTTTCACAGTATCATGTTAGACCCGCTCGACATCCATTGCTTTGGTCCTCTCCAAGGTTCTCATAGTCATCATTGTCACCGACGTCCCACTGGGTGTGAGTTTTTCCTTGCCCTTATGTGGGCCTACCGAGGATGTCGTAGTGGTTTGTGCAGCCCTTTGAGACACTAGTGATTTAGGGCTATATAAGTAAACATTGATTGATTGATTAAAGTTTGTCTAAGTCTAAGTCTAAAACCTTTCTCGTACTATATCATTTGGTATATTCAATCTTTTCAAAACATGTTACAGGTTAGAAACGTTCCTTTTGGCTACTAAAAAATGTTAATTCAATAAAAGTAAATATGGCAACTCCAACCCAATCCCGGCTTTACAATATTTAGGATCGTCCCTGACAGCTTGGTTATGTTTTAGTTTTCTCCTCTGCATTTGTCTTTGTTTCCTCTGTGTGTCGTATTTCCTGCCAGCGCTCTTATTTTGTCTGTTTCCTGTGTTTCTTCCTTGAGTGCTGTGGCTGATCAGCACCTGGCCACACCTGGTGTCAATCAGCCAGATGCTTTTTGAACCATCCAGTCTGTGCTGGATTATGTGTCAATGCAGCGTTGCAGTAAGTTATATTTGGTAGCGGTTTGTAGCTTACTGTTTTTTGTTCCCCGCTTCCAAGTTTCTTTGTTCACAGCCAAGTTTGTTATCCGCCTCGTGCGCGCTTTTTGTTTGTACCCTTTTGGTTTTCTTCTTGTTTTAGTATTTGTAGCTTACTGTCTTTTGTTCCCTGCTTCCAAGTTCGTTTGTTCATAGCCAAGTTTGTTATCCGCCTTGTGCCCGCTTTTTGTTTGTACCCTTTTGTTTGGTTGTTGTCTTAGTGTTTTATTATATCATGTTTACCTTCAAAATGCTTGCCTCCTTCTCTGCATCTTTGTGTTGGTCAACAACTCACTCTGACATTTGGTATGACTCATTTGAACTCATTTTGTCGACCTTCCTCCATGGATGTTGGCATGAATGGAACATCATTCAAGTCCGATCCAGATGTTACATCCAATTTCGACTTTGACCATCAAAAAAAAATAAAATAAAAATAAAATAATTTTGTGGTGTTCGGATCAGGTTGTAAAGTCGGATCCCTTCCGGAATCGTGAACCCACTTTCAGCTTTCAGTTGTTAAAGCCGGGGAAAGCTCTTCTTTCGGAAATCTTTACAACCCGGCATCCAAGCTTCCGTCACCTCCATAGATTAGATGTCTTCTCCACCACTCAGCCCATCTAATAAAAGCTTGTGTAAAAAATTGCACTTCCAGGTCTCTTCCAAGACTCGTATATCCGAGGTGGCATCTGTGTTTTTGTGTCTCGGGCTGTCAACGTGCTAAAAGTAAAGTTTTGTCCGGAGCATGCTTGGAAAGGTAAAAAAAAATTAAAGCTGCAAGCAGTGATGGACGTGACCGACTTTTGCTGGTGTTTCCTGCCTTTACCCATTCAACATATCTTTACCTTCACATTACCTACCTTCCCTGCATCCTGGAGTCACACTGATGCTTCTTTCTGTCACCCGTACACACTGGTGCTTCCTGCCATCACCCAGACAACATATATTTACCTGCACATTACCTACCTTCTCTGTATCCTGGTGTCAAACTGGTGCCTCCTTCTTTCACCCAGTCAACATATCTTTACCCGCACATTACCTACCTTCTCTGCATTGTGTGGTTACGCTGGTGCTTCCTGCTTTCAAGCGGCCATCTTGAGATAGCAGCAGCGCAGCAGCATCAGCGCAGCTGTTCTTTGAAGGCTCGTAAAATCAAAACCGAAGCAGTTATTAAAATTATTTTCGCAACTTTTAATCAAAAGGGTTCAATCTCTCTCCTGTGCGAGTTTGAAGCCGACAAAACAAACGCACTCAGAGGAGATAATGTTTGAAAAAAGGTGACAGGTTTTTACAAAACTTTAGTTTTGAAGGGGTAATTGCCAACTTCCTGTTGATTTTTGCTGAAAGATATCATGGAGGTCTAAGTGAGACCTACATAGAGGTTTTTGTTTCATTTCTCTCCAAAGTTACAAGCAGTTTTGTCTGTGTTTTCTTCCTAGGAGCAGTTTTGTCTGTGTTTTATTCCTAGGGGGCGCTGGAGGGCACTTTAAAGTTTTGGGGTTTGTTTTTTATTAGATCGCAATTTTTGCCAGTCTTGATGTGTGTGTCCAGTTTGGTGAGTTTTGAAGCATTTTAAGGGGGTCAAATTACAGCTCAAAGAGGCAAAAATTATATTTTTTAGGAAACTTTTGTATTGAATGGGTTTTTGCCAACTTCCTGTTGATTTTGGCCGGAGGAAGTCAGTGGATGAAATGTAGGTCTAAGTCAGACATACATAGAGGTTTTTGTTTCATGTCCCTCCGAAGTTACAAGCAGTTTTGTCTGTGTTTTCTTCCTAGGAGCACCTTTGGCTGTGTTTTATTCCTAGGGGGCGCTACAGGGCAATTTAGAGTTTTGGGGTTTGGTTTTTTATTAAATCACAATTTTCACAAGTCTTGATGTGTGTGTCCAGTTTGGTGAGTTTTGAAGCATTTTAAGGGGGTCAAATTACAGCTCAAAGAGGAAAAAATGATATTTTTTAGGAAACTTTTGTTTTGAATGGGTTTTTGCCAACTTCCTGTTGATTTTGGCCGGAGGATGTCAGTGAAGGAAATATAGGTCTAAGTCAGACCTACATAGAGGTTTTTGTTTCATGTCTCTCCGAAGTTACAAGCAGTTTTGTCTGTGTTTTCTTCCTAGGAGCACTTTTGGCTGTGTTTTATTCGTAGGGGGTGCTAGAGGGCAATTTAGACTTTTGGGGTTTGGTTTTTCATTAGATCGCAATTTTCGCCAGTTTTGATGTGTGTGTCCAGCCAGTTTGGTGAGTTTCGAAGCATTTTAAGGGGGTCAAATTACAGCTCAAAGAGGCAAAAATTATATTTTTTAGGAAACTTTTGTTTTGAATGGGTTTTTGCCAACTTCCTGTTGATTTTGGCCAGAGGAAGTCAGTGTATGAAATGTAGGTCTAAGTCAGACATACATAGAGGTTTTTGTTTCATGTCTCTCCGAAGTTACAAGCAGTTTTGTCTGTGTTTTCTTCCTAGGAGCACTTTTGGCTGTGTTTTATTCCTCAGGGGCGCTAGAGGGCAATTTAGAGTTTTGGGGTTTGTTTTTTTATTAAATCGCAATTTTCACATGTCTTGATGTGTGTGTCCAGTTTGGTGAGTTTTGAAGCATTTTAAGGTGGTCAAATTACAGCTCAAAGAGGCAAAAATGATATTTTTTAGGAAACTTTTGTTTTGAATGGGTTTTTGCCAACTTCCTGTTGATTTTGGCCGGAGGAAGTCAGTGTATGATTTGTAAGTCTAAGTCAGACATACATAGAGGTTTTTGTTTCATGTCCCTCCAAAGTTACAAGCAGTTTTGTCTGTGTTTTCTTCCTAGGAGCACTTTTGGCTGTGTTTTATTCCTAGGGGGCGCTAGAGGGCAATTTAAAGTTTTGGGGTTTGGTTTATTATAAGATCGCAATTTTCGCCAGTCTTGATGTGTGTGTCCAGTTTGGTGAGTTTTGAAGCATTTTAAGGGGGTCAAATTACAGCTCAAAGAGGCAAAAATGACATTTTTTAGGAAACTTTTGTTTTGAAGGGGTTTTTTTGCCATCTTCCTGTTGATTTTGGCCAGAGGAAGTCAGTGTATGAAATGTAGGTCTAAGTCAGACATACATAGAGGTTTTTGTTTCATGTCTCTCCGAAGTTACAAGCAGTTTTGTCTGTGTTTTCTTCCTAGGAGCACTTTTGGCTGTGTTTTATTCCTCGGGGGCGCTAGAGGGCAATTTAGAGTTTTGGGGTTTGTTTTTTTATTAAATCGCAATTTTCACATGTCTTGATGTGTGTGTCCAGTTTGGTGAGTTTTGAAGCATTTTAAGGGGGTCAAATTACAGCTCAAAGAGGCAAAAATTATATTTTTTAGGAAACTTTTGTATTGAATGGGTTTTTGCCAACTTCCTGTTGATTTTGGCCGGAGGAAGTCAGTGGATGAAATGTAGGTCTAAGTCAGACATACATAGAGGTTTTTGTTTCATGTCCCTCCGAAGTTACAAGCAGTTTTGTCTGTGTTTTCTTCCTAGGAGCACTTTTGGCTGTGTTTTATTCCTAGGGGGCGCTAGAGGGCAATTTAAAATTTTGGGGTTTGGTTTTTTATAAGATCGCAATTTTCGCCAGTCTTGATGTGTGTGTCCAGTTTGGTGAGTTTTGAAGCATTTTAAGGGGGTCAAATTACAGCTCAAAGAGGCAAAAATTACATTTTTTAGGAAACTTTTTTTTTTTTTAAGGGGTTTTTTGCCAACTTCCTGTTGATTTTGGCCGGAGGAAGTCAATGTATGAAATGTAGGTCTAAGTCAGACTTACATAGAGGTTTTTGTTTCATGACTCCACGACATTCGTAACGGAAGTTACAAGCAGTTTTGTCTGTATTTTTTCCTAGGGAGCGATAGAGCGCAATTTTGAGTTTTGGGGGATTTGTTTTGAGTTTTGGGGGATTTGTTTTTTATTAGATGGCAATTCTTGCCAGTCCTGATGTGTGTGTAAAATTTGGTGAGTTTTGAAGCATGTTAAGGGGGTCAAATTACAGCTCAAAGAGGCGGCGGAATAATAATACTAAAAACCTTAGAAATACAATAGGGTCCTCTGTCCCAAAGGGACATTCGGTCCCTAAAAATCCAACACACGTTTGAGTCGGATGAATAATTTTGCTTCCCTTATCGGAAGCGGCGTTGGTTTGAATCCGGATCGGCTTCTTGATTTCATTGCTGAGACAGGGAGCCATGTGCTCCAGCGCGGGGGTGAGGGGGGTGGATATTCTAACCTCTATTAGACACCCCCTCCTGTGCAAATGGCCGCATGCAGTGCCGAGAGTGGGGAACATATGGAACCCTTGTGCTGGAGCTAAAAACAGCAGCGAGGAAAGGAGGCGACAAGCAACCATTTTTCCCGCATTTAACTCGCTGTCAGACTCTTAAAATAATCAGAATAGGAAAATTAAATATGAAAGAGGGCTTTTCTCCGCTCTAAATCTGCTAATACACATATTAAACTACTGTAATTCTCGTGTTGTTTATAGAGTGCACATACCGTATTTTTCCGACTATAAGGCGCACTTAAAATCATTTTAATTTTCGCTTTTTAACCCAGCGTCTAATCTACGGGATCATTTTGGTTGTGCTTACCGACTTCGAAGCTATTTTATTTGGTACATGGTGAAATGATAAGTGTGAACAGTAGATGGCCGTCACACATAAGAGATATGTGCTCAAATCATCATGCTTAATTTATTACAGCAGTTGGGAAGCCGTAACAGCCAACTGCTGATTGGCTGTCACCGCTCTGTGTGTAACCAATCAGATGGTTGTGGGTGGGTGGGACAATGCTGGGTGCTGACAGAGGCAGTACAGTACAAAGCGTAGCAGCATGTTAAGACTTTAGTTTAGCACCAAATGATAATACAAATACATTTAATAACAAGAGAAGTAACCTACACTTCTCTTTTTGTAAAGTACATATTTGTACAGCCGACATGTGCATCTACATCAACTATATCATTTAGCTGAGAAGCTGGACGGGACAAAAAAAAAATAGTAATAATTTTTTTTGTTTGTTTTTTATAAGACTTAAAGACCTACTGAAATGAGATGTTCTTATTTAAACGGGGATAGCAGGTCCATTCTATGTGTCATACTTCATCATTTCCCCATATTGCCATATTTTTGCTGAAAGGATTTAGTAGAGAACATCCACGATAAAGTTGGCAACTTTTGGTTGCTAATAAAAAAGCCTTGCCTGTACCGGAAGTAGCAGACGATGTGCGCGTGACGTCACGGGTTGTGGAGCTCCTCACATCTGAACATTGTTTACAATCATGGCCACCAGCAGCGAGAGCGATTCGGACCGAGAAAGAGACGATTTCCCCATTAATTTGAGCGAGGATGAAAGATTCGTGGTTGAGGAAAGTGAGAGTGAAGGACTAGAAAAAAAAAAAGACTATACAGCGGGAGCGATTCCGATGTTATTAGACACATTTACTAGGATAATTCTGGAAAATCCCTTACCTGCTTATTGTGTTACTAGTGTTTTAGCGCGACTATATGGTCGTACCTGTACAACCTGAAGGTTGACCACGCACCTTTCTTCAGCACCAGTCGACGGGTGGTGGCGATGCCCATCTCTGCCCTTCGCAAGGGACCCTCTTCGAAACACGAGCTTTCGAAATGATGGCTGCATAATACACTGTACTTTGTGTGTGTGGTCCAATCCAACCATGTTCGCTTGACCGCTCTGTTCCATAGTAAAGCTTCACCGTCATATTTCGGGAATGTGAACAATGTAACACCGGCTGTGTTTTTGTTGCTAAAGGCAGCCACAACACACCACTTCCCACCTACAGCTTTCTTCTTTGATGTCTCCATTATTCATTGAGCAAATTGCAGAAGATTCAGCAACACAGATGTCCAGAATACTGTGGAATTATGCAATGAAAAGGTATGACATATAGCTGTGAACGGTGCTGGAACAAAATGTCCTCTACAATGCGTGACATCACTCGCACGCGTCATCATACCGAGACGTTTCAGCAGGATACTTCGGCGCGAAATTTAAAAGCCTACAGAAAACTTAGGACAGGCCTGTGCAATAATTTTGACTCGGGGGCCACATTTAGAGAAAAAAAATGTGTCTGGGGGCCGGTGTATCTATTTTTATGAACACTAATACAAAACCTCACAATAGAGTCTGATTGAATGCTAAAAACATTTTGACAGACCGCCTTAAAAAAACAATGTAATTTTACATTTTCTATGAAGGATAAAACACTGAATATTGACAAACGATGAACGTCACACACCTTTCCATCGACATGTTTTACAATCAAGTGAAACGCAACAAAAATGCAACAAACAGTGAAATATGAACGCGAAGGGTACAAAATAAACTCACCTCAAATCTGATACATCACTAAGCTACAGAACTTTGTTGTGAAAATCTCCTTACGCGTCCGTGGAAACACTCCCCGCCCACACTACTTGGTGCCTCGTCTGAGCTACATTACCTTAGTAACTAATTAGATGACCATAGTAACTAATTAGATGACCATAGTAACTAATTAGACGATCATAGTAACTAATTAGATGACCATAGTAGCTAATTAGATGACCATAGTAGCTAATTAGATGACCATAGTAACTAATTAGATGACTATAGTAGCTAATTAGATGACCATAGTAACTAATTAGATGACCATAGTAACTAATTAGATGACCATAGTAGCTAATTAGACCATAGTAGCTAATTAGATGACCATAGTAATTAATTAGATGACTATAGTAGCTAATTAGATGACCATAGTAGCTAATTAGATGACCATAGTAACTAATTAGATGACCATAGTAGCTAATTAGATGACCATAGTAGCTAATTAGATGACCATAGTAACTAATTAGATGACTATAGTAGCTAATTAGATGACCATAGTAACTAATTAGATGACCATAGTAACTAATTAGATGACCATAGTAACTAATTAGACGACCATAGCAACTAATTAGACGTCCATAGTAACTAATTATATGACCATAGTAACTAATTAGACGACCATAGTAGCTAAGTAGACGACCATAGTAACTAATTAGACGACCATAGTAACTAATTAGACGACCATAGTAACTAATTAGATGACCATAGTAACTAATTAGATGACCATAGTAACTAATTAGACGACCATAGTAACTAATTTGCCTTGACATCTCGTCATTTGAACAACGTCGCTCTTTCACTGCTTTTTAAAATTTTGTTGTTGTTTTTCTTGTCGGCAGGCGCAGGATTCTATTACAGTCAAGCTGACGCCAGCCGTATGTTGGCCATTTCTCAGCTGGGTGGAAACGACAATATCCATTTGGACTTAACAGCGCTCCACGCTTCTCATTGTCGTCTCCACAGGACATTAAAAGATGCTAATTATTACCCAAACACCTCTTGTGAATTCCATTCCATCAAGGCAAAAACGGCCATTTTTTAATTTATTTATTTATTTTTTTAACAATTTGCTGCGACATGGCGAGCAACAGGAATTCCCTACTGGGTTTGAGAAAGTAACAGCGGGCTCTTCGGCTGTGATTACTGTGACGAGGAAACACCGCATCAAAGTAGAAGATCTTTTTGTCTTTCTGAGCCGATGGTGCAGGCAATGTTCTGTCGCACACCTGGCAGACCCGTCAAACTACAGGCCGGTTTCAAACCGTCCATTTGTGTCTAAAGTCCTGGAGAAAGTGGTCTATGCCCAACTGAAATTGCATTTGAACTCAAACAATATCGCTGAATTTGTTTTAAATCCTGCCATAGAAACCACATTTTATTAAAATCCTTGTAATGATTTGTTTTAATACCATACTCGGGTCCACAGTTTCCGAAAACAATGTGAAATGTGGACTCGTCAGACCACAGAACACTTTTCCACTTTGCATCATTACATCTTAGGTGAGCATGGGCCCGTCGGAGCCTTCGGCGATTCTGGGTGTTGTTGATAAATAGCTGTGGATTTGCGTAGTAGAGTTTTAACTTGCTCTTATAGATGTAGCGACCAACTGTAGTTACTGACAGTGGTTTTCTGGAGTGTTCCTGAACCCATGTGGTGATATCCTTGACAAATTGATGTCGCTTTTTTGATGCAGTACCGCCTGAGGGATCAAATTTCCACACACAGTCAGTGATTTCTCCAGATTCTCTGAACGATTTGATGATATTACGGACCGTAGATGGTGAAATCCCTAAATTCCTTGCAATAGCTGGTTGAGAAATGTTGGACAATTTGCTCACGCATTTGTTCATAAAGTGGTGACCCTCGCCCCGTCCTTGTTTGTGAATGACTGAGCATTTCATGGAAGCTGCTTTTATATCCAATCATGGCACCCACCTGTTCCCAATGAGCTTGTTCACCTGTGGGATGTTCCAAATAAGTGTTGGATAACTTTCTCAGTCTTTTTTGCCACTCGTGCCAGCTTTTTTGAAACATGTTGCAGATGAGCTAATATCTGCAAACTATAACAACGTTTACCCGTTCCAATGTTAAGTGTTTTGTTTTTGCAGTCTATTCCATCCATCCATCCATCCATTTTCTACCACTTATTCACTTTCGGGGTTGCGGGGGGCGCTGGCGCCTTTCTCAGCTACAATCGGGCGGAAGGCGGGGTACACCCTGGACAAGTCGCCACCTCATCCCAGGGCCAACACAGATAGGCAGACAACATTCACACAATAGGGACCATTTAGTGTTGCCAATCAACCTATCCCCAGGTGCATGTCTTTGGAAGTGGGAGGGGCCTATCCCCAGGTGCATGTCTTTGGAGGTGGGAGGGGCCTATCCCCCGGTGCATGTCTTTGGAGGTGGGAGGAGCCTATCCCCAGGTGCATATCTTTGGAGGTGGGAGGGGCCTATCCCCAGGTGCATATCTTTGGAGATGGGAGGAAGCCGGAGTACCTGGAGGGGACCCACACATTCACGAGGAGAACATGCAAACTCCACACAGAAAGATCCCCGAGCCTGGGATTGAACCCAGGACTGTAGGATCTTTGTATTGTGAGGCAGACGCACTAACCCCTCTGCCACTGTGAAGCCCTATTCAATTGAATGTAAGTTGAAAAGGATTTGAAAATTATGATATTCTGTTTTTATTTATGATTTACACAATGTGGCAACTTCACTGGTTTTGGGTTTGGTACACGTGGCTTGGCATCGTCTTGCTGAAATAAGCAGGGGCGTCTATTTTTGATTTCCAACTGGCCTGTTCACCAGTGGGATGATCCAAATAAGTGTTTGATGAGCATTCCTCAACTTTCTCAGTCTTTTTTGCTACTTGTGCCAGCTCTTTTGAAACATGTTGCAGGCATCAAATTCCAAATGAGCTAATATTTGCAAAATATAACAACGTTTACCAGTTCCAATGTTAAGTATCTTGTCTTTGCGGTCTATTCAACTGAATGTAAGTTGAAAAGGATTTGCAAATTAGGGTCTTCTGTGTTTATTTATGATTTACACAACGTGGCAACTTCACTGGTTTTGGGTTTGGTACACGTGGCTTGGCATCGTCTTGCTGAAATAAGCAGGGGCGTCTATTATTGATTTCCATCTGGCCTGTTCACCTGTGGGATGATCCAATTAGGTGTATGATGAGCATTCCTCAACTTTCTCAGTCTTATTTGCCACTTGTGCCAGCTTCTTTGAGCTAATATTTGCAAAAAAATACCAAAGTTTACCAGTTCGAACATTACATATCTTGTCTTTGTAGTCTATTCAATTGAATATAGGTTGAAAATGATTTGCAAATCTTTGTATTCTGTTTTTATTTACCATTTACATACTGTGCTGGTTTTGGATTTCGTACATTGGTTTTAGTCATACTTAGTTGAGTCTTTTTCTGTTAAACTTGGGCCTTTTTTCATCCAAACGAGCCTCTTCTTTGGCTGTGGAGTGCCCCGAGGTTCAATACTGGGTCCTATCTTGTTGTTTCTGTATTCGCTGCCACTGGGTTTCACTTTTAAAAAATCACAATGTGTATTGTTATTGTTTGGCAAATGATAGACATACAGATATTCCATCCTTTAAAGGGGTCATACTTTGATTTTTTTACTACCTATAATATAGGTTTTTTAAACATAAGATCATTGTCTCCCAAAACGTTGTTAGTTAATGATATCATCAGAGACAACAATCTTAACGTCATCGGTCTCAGCGAAACCTGGCTTAAACCAAAATACTTTTTTGCGCTAAACGAGGCATGTCCTCCTAACTTTACACATGCGCATATTGCCCGTCCTCTTAAAAGTGGTGGGGGGGTCGCACTAATATACAACGAAAACTTTAACCTTAGTCCTAACATAAATAATAAATATAAATCGTTTGAGGTGCTTACTATGAGGTCTGTCACACCGCTGCCTCTACACCTGGCTGTTATCTACCGCCCCCCATGGCCCTATTCGGACTTTATCAATGAATTCTCAGAGTTCGTTGCTGATCTAGTGACACACGCCGATAATATAATCATAATGGGGGACTTTAATATCCATATGAATACCCCATCGGACCCACCATGCGTAGCGCTCCAGACTATAATTGATAGCTGTGGTCTCACACAAATAATAAATGAACCCACGCATCGCAACGGTAATATGATAGACCTAGTGCTTGTCAGGGGTATCACCGTTTCCAAAGTTACGATACTCCCATATACTAAAGTATTGTCCGATCATTACCTTATAAAACTCGAGGTTCAGACGCATGTTCGTCAAACTAATAATAATAATAACTGCTATAGCAGCCGCAACATTAATACGGCCACAACGACAACTCTTGCTGACCTACTGCCCTCGGTAATGGCACCGTTCCCAAAGTATGTGGGCTCTATTGATAACCTCACTAACAACTTTAACGACACCCTGCGCGAAACCATTGATAACATAGCACCGCTAATTGATTGATTGATTGATTGATTTATTATTATTATTATTATTTTTTTTTACCTGTAAAACATTTCCTTGTGATCAACATCACATCCATCCAAATGTTGAACACTGCAAGTAATTTGCCACCTGCTCAGCTTTAAAATGTTATATCTAGAAATGCTATTAACCGTATTTTACACCCACCTAATTTTAGAAGTAAAAAATATTTTTCTGTGCACCGGACTATTAGCCGCAGATGTATACGTTGTGAAATAACTTATTTACGCAGAAAGATTCTGTCAATATTTGTTTACATACCTCAACTGTATGTAATTAAACGGTGTCTGGAACACGGCAGCAAAACGGCCGATCAAACAAAACATAAACCATCGTCATGGACCCACTTACCAGCTCTCCAATCAGCTAAACAGACGCCGAGTTGACCTTTTTGTTGAATTTACTGAGGGATTTGTTAAACTGAAACAACGCAAAAGAGAATCCCATTAATAAAACTAACACAGACACTCGCAAACCTGTTAGCACATTAGCTCATGCTAAGGACGCTAGCATGTCATGAAAACACTCCTACGGACTTCACACATGGGACGGTTTAATAAGTAGAAACAGTTTTAGTTACACTGGTAAAACGTACCAACTTTGCTTGGAGTGATCCACACAAGTAGAAACGCTATGGACGGCACTTGCAGTAAGTAAACTCATCCAAAGGATGGTGCCGTTGCACAAACAATATAGAATACAATAGAAGGCTTTTTTTGTTACCATGAATTGATTAACGTGGACCCCGACTTAAACAAGTTGAAAAACTTATTGGGGTGTTACCATTTGGTGGTCAACTGTACTGTGCAATCTACTAATACAAGTTTCAATTAATCAATCAATCAAAGAAAAACTAGAGCAAGAGGAGTTAAGGTGCACAGTCCAGTCCTGAGAACAAATTTTGTGAATGTGTTGTTTAAATATTATATTATATACCGTATTTCTTTGAATTGCCCCCGGGTCGGTAATTATTTTAAAACCTCTTCTTACTCCGGCACTTACCAAAGGCATGCGGTAAATTTAGGCTTGCGCTTATAAATTTGAGTGTGATGTAAGGATACCATCATGAAAAGCACATTTAATAAAAAAAAAAAAAACGTTATTATGGTCTTACCTTTACTTATAAATGAAGTCCATGCGCAGCTCCTTCTGATCAAAAGCATCGATAACTTGTTTATAGAAGTCTTCCTTATCTTTCTTCAGTTTTAAGTCTCTCTGTCTCGATGGAGATCTTCCTTTATTACCTCCTGCTTCGATGGAAAGTCCAGTTTAGAAAACTGTTTTATTTTAGATATGTAATCCTCCATGTTAAAAGTGCAAGCGAGAGGAAAAAATAAACTCTTGCTGCTTGTTGTCACTTCTTCTGCAGCCGAGTAGTCGCAAGAAGGATCACTAGCGCCCTCTACCACCAGGAGGCGGGAGTCATTTAATGACTCATATTTGACACACACAGCTACGGTATATTAATAAAACATAGCTGCTTACTGTTCTTTTTAGCATATTCAATAGCTCGGACCTTAAATCCTACTGAATAGCTCTTAATCTTCTTCCCTTTATGCGATTTCAAATGATTGAAATCAGCCTCCTCCATTTTGAAAATGATGACAGGTGAAGTGTCACTCGTGACGTGACGAGTTTGACCCGGTGGAAATTCTAGGCATATGCTAATTATTTGGCGAAACGAGTTTGACCCGGCAGTAATTCTAGTCAGGCGCATACTATATACCTGGCGGCTTTTCAAGGAAATACGGTATTCTATCTTATTGTTTTAGGCCTGCTCATTCTGTTTTTAAATCAATTTGCTGTTAAATTCATCATTTTACTTCAAATATCAGTTAGCAAATACATCAAGGATTCATAAACATTTAAGCGGCAGTTTAAGAGTGTCGGAAGTGGTTCATTTCTAAGTGTGTGTGAAAGTTGTGCGGAGGGTTTGTAAAGCCTTTAAATGTGTGTAACATTCATTACAATCAGAGAAGAAATAGCGTTCCCACTTGGCTGAAATTAACTGACAACAAGACATTAACAAACTCCATCTTTACATGAACACAAATCAATAAAAAATAAAACTAAGCAGCAAGGAGGAGTCAGTATTGACACTTTCCCCGTGCTGGTAAATGACCCAGAGATGCACCTTGGAAGGAACATCAGGATTCAAACCACACCCTCGCCTCATGTGGTGTCTTCCAGCCGTGCAGGCAGGAGCTTTATTTATATAGCCTCACATCACGAGTGTCTCAAAGGGCTGCACAAGCCACAACAGCATCCTCGGTTCAGAACCCACATCAGGGCAAGGAAAAACTCACAACCCAGTGGGATGTCAATGAGAATGACGATGAGAAACCTTGGAGAGGACCGCAGATGTGGGTGAACCCCTCAACCCCCTCTAGGGGAGACCAGATGCAATGGATGTCGAGTGGGTCTCACATAATGTTGTGAAAGTCCAGTCCATAGTGGATCTAACATAATAGTGAGAGTCCAGTCCATAGTGGATCTAACATAATAGTGAGAGTCCAGTCCATAGTGGATCCAACATAATAGTGAGAGTCCAGTCCAAAGTGGATCTAACATAATAGTGATAGAGTCCAGTCCATAGTGGATCTAACATAATAGTGAGAGTCCAGTCAAAAGTGGATCTAACATAATAGTGAGAGTCCAGTCCATAGTGGATCAAACATAATACTGTGAGAGCCCAGTTCATAGTGGATCCAACATAATAGTGAGAGTCCTGTCCATAGTGGATCTAACATAATAGTGAGAGTCCAGTCCATAGTGGATCCAACATAATACTGTGAGAGTCCAGTTCATAGTGGATCCAACATAATAGTGAGAGTCCAGTTCATAGTGGATCCAACATAATTGTGAGAGTCCAGTCCATAGTGGATCCAACATAATAGTGAGAGTCCAGTCCATAGTGGATCTAACATAATAGTGAGAGTCCAGTCCATAGTGGATCTAACATAATAGTGAGAGTCCAGTCCATAGTGGATCTAACATAATAGTGAGAGCCGAGTCCATAGTGGCTCTAACATATTGTTTAAGTCGAGTCCATAGTGGATCTAACATCATAGTGAGAGTCCAGTCCATAGTGGATCTAACATAATAGTGAGAGTCCAGTCCATAGTGGATCTAACATAATAGTGTGAGAGTCCAGTTCATAGTGGATATAACATAATAGTGAGAGTCCAGTCCATAGTGGATCTAACATAATAGTGTGAGAGTCCAGTCCATAGTGGATCTAACATAATAGTGTGAGAGTCCAGTCCATAGTGGATCTAACATAATAGTGAGAGTCCAGTCCTTAGTGGATCTAACATAATAGTGAGGGTCCAGTCCATAGTGGATCTAACATAATAGTGAGAGTCCAGTCCATAGTGGATCTAACATAATAGAGTGAGAATCCAGTCCATAGTGGATCTAACATAATAGTGATTGTCAGTCCATAGTGGATCTAACATAATAGTGAGAGTCCAGTCCATAGTGGATCTAACATAATAGTGAGAGTCCAGTCCATAGTGGATCTAACATAATAGTGTGAGAGTCCAGTCCATAGTGGATCTAACATAATAGCGAGAGTCCAGTCCATTGTGGATCAAACATAATAGTGTGAAGTCCATAGTGGATCTAACATAATAGTGAGAGTTCAGTCTATAGTGGATCTAACATAATAGAGTGAGAATCCAGTCCATAGTGGATTTAACCTAATATTGAGTGTCCAGTCCATAGTGGATCAAACATAATAGTGAGAGTCCAGTCCATAGTGGATCTAACATAATAGTGAGAGTCCAGTCCAAAGGGAGTTGGGGCCCCAGAGGTCAGCCCGCTGCTATAAAACGCTACTCAACCGTCCATTTCTCTCCGAAGGGGAATCAAGCTGTGTTTGTGTATATGCCCATTGTCTTTGGGTGTAGTGGTGTTGTGTCTATAGGCCTGGGGCCGTTCTGCATGCAGTGCAGGCAAAGTTCGACTTCCAGGTGTCGTCGAGGGGAGAGGGAGGTCAAAAGCCTCCATCTTTGAGAGTCCTCGAGGGGATTTTTACAGAACAGCCTGCTCCTGTTGTTGCATCAAGGCGATTCGAGGGAGTCAAATCATGTACCAAAATAAAATTGCTTCGAGGTCCGTAAGGAAAACCAGAACATTGCTGTACATTTGGTTATAGTTATTTTTTTGAGGGGAAAAAACTAGTTAAGTTGATTCACAAAGTGTCTTGTGGGTTAAATGTGCTTCGGATGTTGTACTTTTGGACCAGGGGTGGGCTTTATGTCGATCGCGAGCTATCGGTCAATCGCGGAGGGTGTCAGTCGATCACAAGCCAGGCATTAAAAAAATAGCCATAAAAATGAGCAATCATCAATCTTCACCAAGACTTCACTTTCGTCAGTTGTTTGACATTCTCGGCACCCGAGGATCTCGTGAGATGACGCTAGCTGCTGCGAGCTCATTATTAAGAAACAAATCACTGACAGGACGGGCGGAGAAAAACACTTTTTATTTCAACAGACCCTTGGACCGTACCTGCTGTCAAAACTCTAAAGACCGACTGCACAGTTCCTGTCTTCACCATAAAAGACCTGCTTCATCCTGCCTGTGCTAACAAGCTACGGAGTGTGATGCTAATGTATTTCTCCCCCGCCCTCAGCGACCGCGCCCTCTCCTCGCTCGCCCACATACTCACTGACGTCACTCACCTGTTGCGGGCCACACACACATATGCTACTCTCCTAACAAAGTGTTTAAAAAGGAGTATGCAAGTTGGACAAATGAGATGCCAAAACCAACCACTTTCAATCAATCAATCAATCAATCAATGTTTATTTATATAGCTTCAAATCACAAATGTCTCAAAGGACTGCACAAATCATTACGACTACAACATCCTCGGAAGAACCCACAAAAGGGCAAGGAAAACTCACACCCAGTGGGCAGGGAGAATTCACATCCAGTGGGACGCCAGTGACAATGCTGACTGAGAAACCTTGGAGAGGACCTCAGATGTGGGCAACCCCCCCACCCCTCCTCTAGGGGACCGAAAGCAATGGATGTCGAGCGGGTCTAACGTGATACTGTGAAAGTTCAATCCATAGTGGCTCCAACATAGCCGCGAGAGTTCAGTTCAAGCGGATCCAAGACAGCAGCGAGAGTCCCGTCCACAGGAAACCATCCCAAGCGGAGGCGGATCAGCAGCGTAGAGATGTCCCCAACCCATACAGGCGAGCGGTCCATCCTGGGTCCCGACGAGCGGTCCATCCTGGGTCTCGACTCTGGACAGCCAGTACTTCATCCATGGTCATCGGACCGGACCCCCTTCACAAGGGAGGGGGGGACATAGGAGAAAAAAGAAAAGAAGCGGCAGATCAACTGGTCTAAAAAGGAGGTCTATTTAAAGGCTAGAGTATACAGATGAGTTTTAAGGTGAGACTTAAATGCTTCTACTGAGGTAGCATCTCGAACTGTTACCGGGAGGGCATTCCAGAGTACTGGAGCCCGAACGGAAAACGCTCTATAGCCCGCAGACTTTTTTTGGGCTCTAGGAATCACTAATAAGCCGGAGTCTTTTGAACGCAGATTTCTTGCCGGGACATATGGTACAATACAATCGGCAAGATAGGCTGGAGCTAGACCGTGTAGTATTTTATACGTAATTAGTAAAACCTTAAAGTCACATCTTAAGTGCACAGGAAGCCAGTGCAGGTGTAATATGATCAAACTTTCTTGTTCTTGTCAAAAGTCTAGCAGCCGCATTTTGTACCAACTGTAATCTTTCATGTGGTATTGGACAGAAAGGAGGACTTTTTTTCTCCTCCATTTGAAAATGCGGACGGTATCAGCACCACTGTCTGGTTCCAATCAATGCAAGTCATCAGAATCAGGTAATACACCAACTTATATTCTTGTCTTCATGAAAGAAAGGAATTTATATGTGTTAACCATGCTTGTATTATCATTAAACACCATTAACTTGTCAACAAAAATGTCCGTTTCATAAATAAATAAATATAAATTAGAAATATGAATGAGGTAGATCTCCTCGATTTGGTCCATTGAAAAGTAGCTCGCCTGCAATAAAAATTGTAAGCACCCCTGTTTTGGACTATTTGTTGAGGTATAAAAAATGAGGGCTTGGCGGAGCCTTGCATTGGCATTGGGTGGTATAGCTCGGTTGGTAGAGCGGCCGTGCCAGCAACTTGAGGGTTGCAGGTTCGAATCCCGCTTCCGCCATCCTAGTTACTGCCATTGTGTCCTTGGGCAAGACACTTTACCCACCTGCTCCCAGTGCCACCCACCCTGGTTTAAATGTAAAAATTAGATATTGGGTTTCACTATGTAAAGCGCTTTGAGTCACTAGAGAAAAAGCGCTATATAAATATAAATATAATTCACATTGCACACACAATAGGAGTGAAGGAAGTGGTTATTTGGAATTGCATGGTGTCAGTTGGGAAAGCTTGTGATTGTCTACCACTACGCATACCTGATGAAATGCGGTGTCCCCACATGACAGTCTTTTATGCGTCTTTCATCCCGGTCCTGCGACTAATCAATCAAACATACATATCCACACATGGACACGGGCCCAATATCGTCTTCCCCTTTTCCCAAAGATTGCAAACACACACTGCAGACAGGTCTTGTTGATGGATGGCAGGCTGGCAAGAGGCTGATTAGCACGAGCGACTGGACCAGAATTACAACTCTGACAACATTGTCGCTTCGGCAACACCCGGAACGCCGGGCGATCAATGAGCTCCTTTGACTTGTTCCTCCTCCTTATTGACACCATCGGCCACGGCAGATAATAAACATATAGTAAATTAACGTGCCAATCATAAGCGACCGTGAAGGCGGTGTCGCTCCGATCACGCGGCGTCACCGCCGACACCCGATCCATTTTCATTAGAGGAAGAAAGTCGTGGCAACCATCAAAGTTCCCTTCATATTAACATCTAAATGGATGTTCGCAGCCACGGCAGCAAAGACCCAATTATGCCGCTCCCGCAATTCCAACTTGACAAATGACAGAACATTCCGGCGCGCTCCCTCGCCAAAGTCTGACGAGCGGCACTGTAATTTATTTCCTGGAAAGTTTCGCTTTCACGCCAGTTTTTCACTCCAAAGTGTAATTATTCAAAGGAAAGATTGGGACAGCAGCGGTGTTTATTTCTTAATATAAACGTGTGCGGCTTCATTAATCTCACATTGTCTCCACTGGAGGGACAAATACATCATCAACCCCGCCTTCGCCCTTCAGTCAGGACGTGTGTCGTGTTATTTACGGCTTTCGTCGGCGTCCATCACTCAGGTTTTAAAGCTGTACTCAGGTTTCGTGTTTGACTGTGCATTTAAAACAATTTTACACACAGTAAGTCTGTCCAACGTAATAGACGCCGTATATCCAGAGGTGGGTTGAGTAGCAAGGAACTACACGAGTAAGGATACCATTTTTTAGATCGGAGCTATTCAACTCGGCCATACTGGCCAAAACTCGGGAGCAGCAAATTCCTAAAAACACAAGAGTGCTCCTGTTGTGTAGAGGAACTTGGACCACAGTAAACCCAATTACGGATCCTTGCATTGGCATTTTAACTTTGCTAACAAACATAGAAAACTGGGGGTCCAAACTTGTGACTTACAAGTTTGTGTGGACAATGCCACAACCACATCGACATCCTCCGCTCAGATCCCACATCAGGGCAGGAAAAATCTCAACCCTTTGGGCTACAATAAGAAACCTTGGACGACCGGTGCAATGGACGTCGAGTGAATATAGTTAATAGTGTGAGACTGGAGTCTGTGGTCGGGCCAGCAGGAGACCATCTTGAGTGGAGACAGGTCAGCAGCGTAGAGACGTCCCCAACTGATGCACAGATGAGTTGTCCACCCCAGGTCCCGACTTTGAACAGCTAGCATTCATCTAGGAGAGGGGGGCAAAGCAGAAAAGAGACCGCAGATCACCTGGTCTAACAAGGGGGTCTATTTAAAGGCTAGAGTATCCAAATAAGTTTTAAGATGGGACTTAAATGTTTCTACTTAGGTAGCATCGCTAACTGTTACCGGGAGGGCATTCCATAGTACTGGAACCCGAATAGAACAGACTTTTTTTGGGTTCTTGGAATCACTAATAAGCCGGAGTTTATGAGTAGCAAGGAACTGTACACAAGTAAGAATACCATTATTTTAGATCGGAGCTATTCAACTCGGCCATACTAGCCAAAACTCGGGAGCAGCAAATTCCTAAAAACACAAGAGTGCTCCTGTTGTGTAGAGGAACTTGGACCTCTGTAAACCCAATTACGGATCCTTGCATCGGCATTTTAACTTTGCTAACAAACATAGAAAACTGGGGGTCCAAACTTGTGACTTACATCAAAGTGTATTTATCACGAGTGTCTCAAAGAGCTGCACAAGCCACAACGACATCCTCCGCTCAGATCCCACATCAGGGCAGGAAAAAACTCAACCCTTTGGGCTATAATGAGAAACCTTGGACGACCGGTGCAATGGACGTCGAGTGAATCTAGTTAATAGTGTGAGACTGCAGTCCGTGGTTGGGCCAGCAAGAGATCATCTTGAGTGGAGACAGGTCAGCAGCGTAGAGACGTCCCCAACTGATGCACAGATGAGTTGTCCACCCCAGGTCCCGACTTTGAACAGCTAGCATTCATCTAGGAGAGGGGGGCAAAGCAGAAAAGAGACCGCAGATCACCTGGTCTAACCAGGGGGTCTATTTAAAGGCTAGAGTATCCAAATAAGTTTTAAGATGGGACTTAAATGTTTCTACTGAGGTAGCATCGCTAACTGTTACCGGGAGGGCATTCCATAGTACTGGAACCCGAATAGAACAGACTTTTTTTGGGTTCTTGGAATCACTAATAAGCCGGAGTTTATGAGTAGCAAGGAACTGTACACAAGTAAGAATACCATTATTTTAGATCGGAGCTATTCAACTCGGCCATACTAGCCAAAACTCGGGAGCAGCAAATTCCTAAAAACACAAGAGTGCTCCTGTTGTGTAGAGGAACTTGGACCACTGTAAACCCAATTACGGATCCTTGCATCGGCATTTTAACTTTGCTAACAAACATAGAAAACTGGGGGTCCAAACTTGTGACTTACATCAAAGTGTATTTATCACGAGTGTCTCAAAGAGCTGCACAAGCCACAACGACATCCTCCGCTCAGATCCCACATCAGGGCAGGAAAAAACTCAACCCTTTGGGCTATAATGAGAAACCTTGGACGACCGGTGCAATGGACGTCGAGTGAATCTAGTTAAAAGTGTGAGACTGCAGTCCGTGGTCGGGCCAGCAAGAGATCATCTTGAGTGGAGACAGGTCAGCAGCGTAGAGACGTCCCCAACTGATGCACAGATGAGTTGTCCACCCCAGGTCCCGACTTACAACAGCTAGCATTCATCTAGGAGAGGGGGGCAAAGCAGAAAAGAGACCGCAGATCAACTGGTCTAACAGGGGGGTCTATTTAAAGGCTAGAGTATCCAAATTAGTTTTAAGGTGAGACTTAAATGCTTCTACTGAGGTAGCATCGCTAACTGTTACCGGGAGGGCATTCCATAGTACTGGAGCCCGAATAGAACAGACTTTTTTTGGGTTCTTGGAATCACTAATAAGCCGGAGTTTATGAGTAGCAAGGAACTGTACACAAGTAAGAATACCATTATTTTAGATCGGAGCTATTCAACTCGGCCATACTAGCCAAAACTCGGGAGCAGCAAATTCCTAAAAACACAAGAGTGCTCCTGTAGTGTAGAGGAACTTGGACCACAGTAAACCCAATTACGGATCCTTGCATTGGCATTTTAACTTTGCTAACAAACATAGAAAACTGGGGGTCCAAACTTGTGACTTACAAGTTTGTGTGGACAATGCCACAACCACATCGACATCCTCCGCTCAGATCCCACATCAGGGCAGGAAAAATCTCAACCCTTTGGGCTACAATAAGAAACCTTGGACGACCGGTGCAATGGACGTCGAGTGAATCTAGTTAATAGTGTGAGACTGCAGTCTGTGGTCGGGCCAGTAGGAGACCATCTTGAGTGGAGACAGGTCAGCAGCGTAGAGACGTCCCCAACTGATGCACAGATGAGTTGTCCACCCCAGGTCCCGACTTTGAACAGCTAGCATTCATCTAGGAGAGGGGGGCAAAGCAGAAAAGAGACCGCAGATCAACTGGTCTAACAAGGGGTCTATTTAAAGGCTAGAGTATCCAAATAAGTTTTAAGATGGGACTTAAATGTTTCTACTGAGGTAGCATCGCTAACTGTTACCGGGAGGGCATTCCATAGTACTGGAACCCGAATAGAACAGACTTTTTTTGGGTTCTTGGAATCACTAACATGATGACAGGCTTCAACAGAGGCCCAGCAGCTAACAGGTCGGCTCCAGGAATTCAACAGAGGCCCAGCAGCTATCATCAGGTCGGCTCCAGGCTTCAACAGAGGCCCAGCAGCTATCATCAGGTCGGCTCCAGGCTTCAACAGAGGCCCAGCAGCTAACAGGTCGGCTCCAGGCTTCAACAGAGGCCCAGCAGCTATCATCAGGTCGGCTCCAGGCTTCAACAGAGGCCCAGCAGCTAACAGGTCGGCTCCAGGAATTCAACAGAGGCCCAGCAGCTATCATCAGGTCGGCTCCAGGCTTCAACAGAGGCCCAGCAGCTATCATCAGGTCGGCTCCAGGCTTCAACAGAGGCCCAGCAGCTAACAGGTCGGCTCCAGGCTTCAACAGAGGCCCAGCAGCTATCATCAGGTCGGCTCCAGGCTTCAACAGAGGCCCAGCAGCTAACAGGTCGGCTCCAGGAATTCAACAGAGGCCCAGCAGCTATCATCAGGTCGGCTCCAGGCTTCAACAGAGGCCCAGCAGCTATCATCAGGTCGGCTCCAGGCTTCAACAGAGGCCCAGCAGCTAACAGGTCGGCTCCAGGCTTCAACAGAGGCCCAGCAGCTATCATCAGGTCGGCTCCAGGCTTCAACAGAGGCCCAGCAGCTAACAGGTCGGCTCCAGGCTTCAACAGAGGCCCAGCAGCTATCATCAGGTCGGCTCCAGGCTTCAACAGAGGCCCAGCAGCTAACAGGTCGGCTCCAGGAATTCAACAGAGGCCCAGCAGCTATCATCAGGTCGGCTCCAGGCTTCAACAGAGGCCCAGCAGCTATCATCAGGTCGGCTCCAGGCTTCAACAGAGGCCCAGCAGCTAACAGGTCGGCTCCAGGCTTCAACAGAGGCCCAGCAGCTATCATCAGGTCGGCTCCAGGCTTCAACAGAGGCCCAGCAGCTATCTTCAGGTTGGCTCCAGGCTTCAACAGAGGCCCAGCAGCTATCTTCAGGTTGGCTCCAGGCTTCAACAGAGGCCCAGCAGCTATCTTCAGGTTGGCTCCAGGCTTCAACAGAGGCCCAGCAGCTATCATCAACAATGGCCACCAAAAGAGACATGGAAGAACTAAAGAGATCTAATGAGGAGCTACGGAAATCAGTGGAGTTTATGGCACACCAAATGGAAGCAATGACAAGTAAGCAAGACACTTTGATGGGCATGATGAAAGATATTAAGGAACTGAAGAAGCAAAATGAAGAAAAAGACAAAATGATTATGCAACTGCAAAGTAGATTATCTAATATAGAACAGTATACTAGAATGAACGATGTCATTGTTACTGGTCTGCCAACGCGACCTGCGTCATTTGCTCTTGCAGTGAGGTCCGGGGTCCAGGGATCAGTGCCCAGGGACCAAGATTTGGACTCAGTGGAGCGGCAAGTGGTGAAATTCCTCCAAGAAAAGGGAATTAGCCTAAATGAGGAGAATATAGAAGCTTGTCACCGTTTCCCTCAGAAAGATAAAAGCAAACCGGCAACCATCATTATGAGGTTTGCAAATAGAAAATTCAAAATCAGTCTTTTGCGACAAAGTAGGATGCTCAAGGGATCAAATGTTTATCTCAATGAACATTTAACCAAGAACAATGCTGATATTGCTAAAAGAGCTCGGTTCCTACGCAAAGAGGGAAAAATACAAGCAACATGGTCGTCCAACTGCAAAGTCTACATAAAGCTAAATGGTGCACCTGAGCAGGCACAAGTGCTAATGGTCACAAGCTTAAATGATTTGGAAAGATTTGCATAGACTGTGGTTTGATGGTTTATATGTTTTTGGTGTTTTTAGGGTTGACATCTATTCTGCAAATCCTTACTAACTTCAAATGTCTATCAAACTTCCCAAAAAAGGACTCAAAATTGCCCACTTGAACATCTGTAGTCTGAAAAACAAGGCAATTGAGTTAGGTAAAATAATGTTTGATAATGATCTACATATAGTAGCAATTTCTGAAACTCATTTGGATGATTCAATTGACAATACTGAAATATTTATACAAGGTTACAATATAATTAGACTTGATAGAGACAGATACGGGGGAGGAGTAGCCTTTTATGTACAAGACCACATTCCAATAAAGCAAAGAGGAGATCTCAACTTGACAGATGTAGAGGCAATCTGGATCCAGGTTCACTTGCCACATCTAAAGCCATTACTAATCTGCTGCTGCTATAGACCACCTTCCTCTGATGCAGCACATCTTGAAAAAATATGTGCAATGCTTCAGAATGTTTCTGACACAAACAGAGAAATTTATTTCTTAGGAGACTTAAATATTGACTGGCTCTCAAAAAACTGCCCTATGAAAAGAAAGCTTGATGACACTGCCACTGTATGTAACCTAGCTCAAATGATAAATCTACCAACCAGAATAAATATGAACAATGCTGGTGTATTGTCTTCAACTTGCATTGATCATCTTTTTACTAATTCAGTAGATAAATGCTCAAAGGTTGTTTCAGTGCCAATTGGATTTAGTGATCATAACATGATTGCAATGGCAAGAAAAGTGAAAGTCCCCAAAGTTGGACCCACAATTATATACAAGAGACTCTACAAACATTTCAGTGATAATGCCTTTATTGAAGATGTACATAACATACAGTGGGACAGTGTATTTGAGTCAAAGCATACTGAAGCAGCTCTGCATGAATTCATGAAGTCCTTTTCTTCTGTCTGTGATAAGCATGCACCCATCAAGAAACTCACCGTCAGATCTGTCAAAGCCCCTTGGCTTGACTCTGACCTGAGACACTTGATGAAAGATAGAGATAAATGGAAAAGAGTTGCTGTAGATTCAGGTAGCTCAGAGGACTGGCTAGCATATCGCTCTTTAAGAAACAAAGTGACCAAATTAAATAAACAGAAAAAAAGGGTGTACTACCAATCTAGAATTGAAGAAGTTAAACATGATGGCAAAAGACTTTGGAGTACTCTCAATCAAATCATGGGTAGAGATAAAAGGGGAAAAACACCAGCATTTATAGAATCAGGTGAAGGATTTATCACCAAGCCCAAAGAAATTGCTAATTACTTCAACAATTATTTCATAAGTAAAGTTGATACTATAAGAAATGGCATGCTGCCTGTAAGTGGTATTCTATCTGAGTCACTTATTAAAAATGATATCATGCAGGACAAAGAATGTACATTTGAATTCTCAGTCACCAATGTATTGGAAATTGAGAATCTATTGTCTGAATTGAAATCTGACAAACCTTGTGGTCATGATAATATAGATAGTAGACTTTTAAAGTTGTCAGCTGGAATAATAGCCAGTCCGATATGCTATATTTTTAACTTAAGTTTTAAAGAAGGAATCTATCCTCAAGTATGGAAGGTCGCAAGAGTGACTCCTCTACCAAAAAATAGGAAAGAAACATTCACTGGATTAAATAGTAGGCCCATTAGCATTTTACCAGTATTAGGAAAAGTAATGGAAACAATTATATTTAAGCAAATTCAAAAGTATTTCTCTACAAATAACATTCATTCAGACTTTCAACATGCATATAAAACTGGCTATTCAACATGCACAGCTCTCACACAAATAACAGATGACTGGCTAAAACAAATTGACAGTAAATTATTAGTTGGCACAGTGCTACTAGATTTTAGTGCAGCTTTTGATATTATTGATCACAAACTACTACTTATAAAACTGTCTGCTTATGGTTTTAAACTCTCAGCGATTAACTGGATGAAAAGCTACCTAGTCAACAGACAGCAATGTGTCATGTTCAATGGAACCCTTTCAAATATTAAAACATTATATTGTGGTATTCCACAGGGAAGTTGCCTGGGACCTTTATTATACTCAATATTTGTAAATGATATGTCATGTATTTTAAAGAATAGTTGCTGTGCAATTTACGCAGATGACACAACAATATATGCACATGCAGATAATTGCACCGACCTGAGCACTATACTACAAGATGAGGTCATGCGGATTTCAAAATGGGTTACAGAAAATAAGATGAAACTTAATATTTCCAAAACAAAATGTCTTGTTATTTGCTCAAAACATGCTCATAGAAAGGAACGCATATTAAATGTTTCTCTGAACGGAGTTCATGTTGAACAAGTTAAAGAGGCCAGGTTACTGGGAGTTACAATAGATGAAAGACTATCTTGGGCCACTCACATTAAAAACATAGTAACAAAAATGAGCAGAAGCATTTCAATCATAAGGAGAAGTGCCTATTTTTTAACTAACACATCTATGAAGCAAGTTATACAATCCCTTGTATTGTCACATATGGACTACTGCCCAGCAATCTGGTCTAAACCATCTAAACAAGATCTAAATAAAATCCAGCTTACCCAAAACAGAGCTGCCAGACTAGCTCTCCATTGCTCATTTAGGACTGGCATTGAGCTCATGCATCATGAATTGTCATGGATGAAAGTTGATGAAAGACTGGCTTGTAGTTTGATTCTATTTTTAAAAAACATCTATACATACCATAAACCCTCATATCTGTATTCTCAGCTCTTGCTTGCCAGTGACAGTCACAACTACGGTACCAGGCTAGCCCAAAGAGGTGCGCTCACCCGTCTTAAACCCAAAAGTGATGTTTTGAAAAAGACTGTAATGTATCGGGCAATCACTTACTGGAACAGACTTCCACAATATCTGCTATCAATCACCAGCATAGTGGGCTTTAAGAATAAACTAAAAGGAGAAGTATTGCGTAAAGAGATTATTTTAGATTGTACCTAATGTCATGACTGTTTTTATTGACTATTGAATATTTTATTGATTATGGGATAAGCAGCAGAAAATGGATGAATGATACTTTTTCGTCACTTATTGTTTGTCTTTGGTACACTAATGTGTTTTAGGCCATTGGTTCTTTGTTTTATTTTTGCAAAAATGTATACAGTATATCTATTTTTATATTGCTATTTTTATCTTTGGTATGAAAATTATTAAGTAACAACATCTATTAGTATTTTTTGGTTCTTTGTTGTTGCTATTTTTGTATTATTGGATCATGTTGTACTGCATTTTAATCGTTTGTTCTGTGGTTGTGTGATGTTTTTTGCCTGGACCCCAGGAAGAATAGTCTCCACTGCGGTGTAGACTAATGGGGATCCTTAATAAACTAAACTAAACTAAAATAAACTAAACTAAACTAATAAGCCGGAGTTTATGAGTAGCAAGGAACTGTACACAAGTAAGAATACCATTATTTTAGATCGGAGCTATTCAACTCGGCCATACTAGCCAAAACTCGGGAGCAGCAAATTCCTAAAAACACAAGAGTGCTCCTGTTGTGTAGAGGAACTTGGACCTCTGTAAACCCAATTACGGATCCTTGCATCGGCATTTTAACTTTGCTAACAAACATAGAAAACTGGGGGTCCAAACTTGTGACTTACATCAAAGTGTATTTATCACGAGTGTCTCAAAGAGCTGCACAAGCCACAACGACATCCTCCGCTCAGATCCCACATCAGGGCAGGAAAAAACTCAACCCTTTGGGCTACAATAAGAAACCTTGGACGACCGGTGCAATGGACGTCGAGTGAATCTAGTTAATAGTGTGAGGCTGCAGTCTGTGGTCGGGCCAGCAGGAGACCATCTTGAGTGGAGACAGGTCAGCAGCGTAGAGACGTCCCCAACTGATGCACAGATGAGTTGTCCACCCCAGGTCCCGACTTTGAACAGCTAGCATTCATCTAGGAGAGGGGGGCAAAGCAGAAAAGAGACCGCAGATCACCTGGTCTAACCAGGGGGTCTATTTAAAGGCTAGAGTATCCAAATAAGTTTTAAGATGGGACTTAAATGTTTCTACTGAGGTAGCATCGCTAACTGTTACCGGGAGGGCATTCCATAGTACTGGAACCCGAATAGAACAGACTTTTTTTGGGTTCTTGGAATCACTAATAAGCCGGAGTTTATGAGTAGCAAGGAACTGTACACAAGTAAGAATACCATTATTTTAGATCGGAGCTATTCAACTCGGCCATACTAGCCAAAACTCGGGAGCAGCAAATTCCTAAAAACACAAGAGTGCTCCTGTTGTGTAGAGGAACTTGGACCACTGTAAACCCAATTACGGATCCTTGCATCGGCATTTTAACTTTGCTAACAAACATAGAAAACTGGGGGTCCAAACTTGTGACTTACATCAAAGTGTATTTATCATGAGTGTCTCAAAGAGCTGCACAAGCCACAACGACATCCTCCGCTCAGATCCCACATCAGGGCAGGAAAAAACTCAACCTTTTGGGCTATAATGAGAAACCTTGGACGACCGGTGCAATGGACGTTGAGTGAATCTAGTTAATAGTGTGAGACTGCAGTCCGTGGTCGGGCCAGCAAGAGATCATCTTGAGTGGAGACAGGTCAGCACCGTAGAGACGTCCCCAACTGATGCACAGATGAGTTGTCCACCCCAGGTCCCGACTTACAACAGCTAGCATTCATCTAGGAGAGGGGGGCAAAGCAGAAAAGAGACCGCAGATCACCTGGTCTAAAAAGGGAGTCTATTTAAAGGCTAGAGTATCCAAATAAGTTTTAAGATGGGACTTAAATGCTTCTACTGAGGTAGCATCGCTAACTGTTACCGGGAGGGCATTCCATAGTACTGGAGCCCGAATAGAACAGACTTTTTTTGGGTGCTTGGAATCACTAATAAGCCGGAGTTCTTTGAACGCAGATTTCTTGCTGGGACATATGGTACAATACAATCTGCAAGATAGGATGGAGCTAGACCGTGTAGTATTTTATACATAAGTAGTAAAACCTTAAAGTCACATCTTATGGGCAATACCATTATTTTAGATCGGAGCTGTTCAACTTGGCCATTCCAGCCCAAACTTGGGAGCAGCAAATTCCAAAAAACACAAGAGTGTTCCTGTTGTGTAGAGGAACTTGGACCAATGTAAACCCAATCACGGATCCTTGCATTGGCATTTTAACTTTGCTAACAACCAACCGGTGCAATGGACATCGAATGGATCTAGTTAATAATGTGAGAGTCCAGTCCATAGTCAGGCCAGCAGTAGATCATCTTGAGTGGAGACAAATCCCACCCCGGGTCCCGACTTTGAACAGCTAGTGCTTCATCTATAACCTCTACACGCAAGAGAGGGGGGCAAAGCAGAAAAGAGACGGCAGATCAACTGGTCTAAAAGGGGGGTCTATTTAAAGGCTAGAGTATCCAATTGAGTTTTAAGATGAGACTTTAGTGCTTCTACTGCGGTAGCATTTCTGTTACCGGGAGGACATTCCAGAGTACTGGAGCCCCAATAGAAATCGTTCTATAAACTGCAGACTTTTTTTGGGGCTCTTGGAATGACTAATAAGCCGGAGTTCCTTGAACGCAGATCTCTTGCCGGAAAAGGAAGCCAGTGCAGGTGAGCATTTAAAACAATTTTACACACAGTAACTCCGTCCAACGTAATAGACGCCGTATATCCAGAGGTGGGTTGAGTAGCAAGGAACTGTACACAAGTAAGAATACCGTTATTTTAGATCGGAGCTATTGAACTCGGCCATACCGGCCAAAACTTGGGAGACAATCATTTAGCAGCAAATTCCTAAAAACACAAGAGTCCTCCTGTAGTGTAGAGGAACTTGGACCACTGTAAACCCAATTACGGATCCTTGCATTGGCATTTTAACTTTGCTAACAAACATAGAAAACTGGTGGTCCAAACTTGTGACTTACATCAAATTCATCAATCAATGTTTATTTATATAGACCTAAACCATGAGTGTCTCAAAGGGCTGCACAAGCCACAACGACATCCTCCGCTCAGATCCCACATTAGGGCAAGAAAAAACTCAACCCATTGGGCGACAATGAGAAACCTTGGACCACCGGGGCAATGGACGTCGAGTGGATTTAGTTAAAAGTGTGAGAGTCCAGTCCTTGGTCGGGCCAGCAGGAGATAATCTTGAGTGAAGACAGGTCCCAACTTTGAACAGCTAGTGGGTGATCTATAACCTCTACACGCAAGAGAGGAGGGCAAAGCAGAAAAGAGACGGCAGATCAACTGGTCTGAAAGGGGGGTCTATTTAAAGACTAAACTATACAGATGAGTTTTAAGATGGGACTTAAATGCTTCTACTGAGGTAGCATCTCTAACTCTTACCGCGAGGGCGTTCCAGAGTACTGGAGCCCGAACAGAAATGGCTCTATAAACCGCAGACTATTTTGGGCTCTTGGAATGACTAATAACCCGTAGTTCTTTGAACACAGATTTGTTGCCGAAAAGGAAGCCAGTGGATTTGAGCATTCAAAACAATTTTACACACAGTAACTCTGTCCAACGTAATAGACGCCGTATATCCAGAGGTGGGTTGAGTAGCAAAGAACTGTACACAAGGAAGAATACCGTTATTTGAATTTTCCTGAAGGAATCAATAAAGTACTATCCATCTATCTATTTTAGATCGGAGCTATTGAACTCGGCCATACCGGCCAAAACTTGGGAGACAATCGTTTAGCAGCAAATTCCTAAAAACACAAGAGTCCTCCTGTAGTGTAGAGGAACTTGGACCACTGTAAACCCAATTACGGATCCTTGCATTGGCATTTTAACTTTGCTAACAAACATAGAAAACTAGTGGTCCAAACTTGTGACTTACATCAAAGTCATCAATCAATGTTTATTTATATAGACCTAAACCACGAGTGTCTCAAAGAGCTGCACAAGCCACAACGACATCCTCCGCTCAGATCCCACATTAGGGCAAGAAAAAAACTCAACCCATTGGGCGACAATGAGAAACCTTGGACCACCGGGGCAATGGACGTCGAGTGGATTTAGTTAAAAGTGTGAGAGTCCAGTCCAAGGTCGGGCCAGCAGGAGATAATCTTGAGTGAAGACAGGTCCCAACTTTGAACAGCTAGTGAGTCATCCATAACCTCTACACGCAGGAGAGGAGGGCAAAGCAGAAAAGATACGGCAGATCAACTGGTCTAAAAAGGGGGTCTATTTAAAGGCCATAGTATAGAAATTAGTTTTAAGATGGGACTTAAATGCTTCTACTGAGGTAGCATCTCTAACTGTTACTGGGAGGGCATTCCATAGTACTAGAAATCACTCTATAGCCCGCAGACTTTTTTGGGGGGCTCTTGGAATCACTAATAAGCCAGAGTTCTTTGAACGCCGATTTCTTGCCGGGACATATGGTACAAGAGTCTGAACCCCTCTCTCCAGATACCAAGGCTTAGACCTTGATATGAATAGGATGTCCCTGTTGTGTCGGGCTCGCCGCTTGTCTCTGAGCACTACTGTCTGTTTCGTGGTTATTTTGACGTGTGTTTTGAGGACCATCGACTCACTTCTAGTGAATGAACGCCAGGAGTTGTTGAGGATAGGGGAGTCAGTACGGTCATGTGAACTTTGCAATGCAAGAGACTCGGATTCATTTTTAGGTGCTAACCTACCCGAGCGCTTCTGTCTGGTGAACGGGCCGTTGCCCAGGAAGCAGAAACACCGAGGAGTGCGATCTGGCCGACTGGTAAAAGTGAAAGCTTGGTTGGCGATGTATCCTGACGCGGTGAAGATCGCTGCACTTCCCCAGGAGTACAGCTAACTGTTTTGGTCCCTATTTGTCGCGGCGGGCGCTTCGACTGGTCGGGTCTTGGTTGGTGCCAATCATCGGACAGCGGGAGGATCTTTATGCGCTGCGCCTTCTTCGCTCATCTCACCGGGGCTCAGGTGGCGTGTCCCTGGCTAATCTTCAACGTTGAGCTGGGCACCGCACGAGGCTACAACAACGTCTACGAGGTGTGCACTCGTGAATGCGAGATCCTTGATGGATTGGATTGGATTGAATACAATCAGCAAGATAGGATGGAGCTAGACCGTATGGTATTTTATACGTAAGTCGTAAAATCTTAAAGTCACATCTTAAGTGCGCAGTAAGCCAGTGCAGGTGAGCATTTAAAACAATTCTATAAAATGTTGTTTTTTCAGGTTTGTAACGTAATCGTTGAAAAGTAGTTCTGTCTCGTCCGTCGTGGTGTCACTTGTGTGGTCATGTGACCGCCAGCGTCCGTTTGATTGGTGAAACGGAGTCCTGAGTCATTTGTGAAACAGTCCTGTGACCGCTCCAAGAAGTCTCCCGAGCCAGCCAACATAATTTGTCTTTGGAAGCAGTAATCAATAGATTCTAAATAAATATCACTCACTCAGTCCTCTTTTGAGCCGTCTGGCGCTTGAGGCGAAACAGGAAATTTCCATCTGGCCCTGTCAGCCGCTATTCTGTGGGCAGTCTCAGGGGACGGTCTCTTTTCCTGAGCTCGATGGTTCTTCTCAAGGTTTCTCTCCGTCAGCCTCAGTTTTTCCTCCCTTGAGGAGTCCAATAAACGGATATTCTCTGGAGAGTTGATGACGGCATGTGTCCAAGTCATCACCGATGTCAAATTCGGATGGTCTCTTTGATTGATGCGGTGGTGGTTCTTTACCGGAGTTTTCCATTTAGGATGGTGTTTGGCCAGAATATCCTAAGGATGCGACAAAGGCACTCATTTTGGAAAACTTCTAACTTCCTTTCAAATTCAACATTCAAAACTTCTAACAATGGATGAACTACTTTGCTCCAAGCTAAACAGAAGGATTTAAGAAAATATATGTAATGGTGATTGTCACACATATGGATCATGTTTTGTTTTGTCATATTATGTTTTTGATTTTGGACATTCAGTCACGTTTTGCACTTCCTGATTTTACGTATTAGTTCCCACCTTGTCCCGCCCCTGCCCTCAGTCCCGCACCTGTTCCTGATTATCACAGCCAGTATTTAAGTAATTTTCTTTCTGTTCATCATTCTGGGATCTCCTCTCACACTCGCACGCACCCTACCCATGCTGTTCAAACCTTCCCGTCCTCGTCCACAGTTTCATGCCGAGTAAGTTTATGTATTCATGCCACAGTGCTAGTCATGTTTTGTTTGTATATAGTCATGCCATCGTGCTGTTTCTGTTCATAGTTCATTCATGCCAATCGAGCAAGTGTTTTTGTTTCCTGTTTATATTTTGTAGCCAAGTTTTATACCTCCTTGTGAGCGCCCTTAGTTTGATTATTTTTGATTATAGTGTTTAAAAAAAATAAACCATGTACCTGAATTCACGCCTGGCTCGTCCTGTAATCCCGCTGCGTCGAAGGAGCACACACCATCCATGTCCACGCCTGACAGCTGATAATAAATAAATGTAGCCATCAGGGTAAAATTTGCATTTATTCTTCCCAGAAACACTGAAGTAAAAGTCTGTACAGTTTATCAAAAAAGTTGCTTAAGTAGATTTACTAGAGTTAATTTGGCGCGTTACAAAAAAGTGTTTGGCCACCCTTCCAAATGATGAGAATCAGGTCTTCTAATCACTTGGCCCGGTGTATCAAATCAAGCACTTAGGCATGGAGACTGATTCTACAAATGTTTGTGAAAGAATAGGCCGCTCTCAGTGATTTCAATCAATCAATCAATGTTTATTTATATAGCCCCCAATCACAAATGTCTCAAAGGACTGCACAAACCATTACGACTACAACATCCTCGGAAGAACCCACAAAAGGGCAAGGAAAACTCACACCCAGTGGGCAGGGAGAATTCACATCCAGTGGGACGCCAGTGACAATGCTGACTATGAGAAACCTTGGAGAGGACCCCCCCCCCCCCCCTCCTCCCCTCCCTCTAGGAGACCGAAAGCAATGGATGTCGAGCGGGTCTAACATGATACTGTGAAAGTTCAATCCATAGTGGCTCCAACACAGCAGCGAGAGTCCCGTCCACAGGAAACCATCCCAAGCGGAGGCGGATCAGCAGCGTAGAGATGTCCCCAACCCATACACAGGCGAGCGGTCCATCCTGGGTCCCAACGAGCTGTCCATCCTGGGTCTCGACTCTGGACAGCCAGTACTTCATCCATGGTCATCGGACCGGACCCCCTCCACAAGGGAGGGGGGGACATAGGAGAAAGAAAAGAAGCGGCAGATCAACTGGTCTAAAAAGGAGGTCTATTTAAAGGCTAGAGTATACAGATGAGTTTTAAGGTGAGACTTAAATGCTTCTACTGAGGTAGCATCTCGAACTGTTACCGGGAGGGCATTCCAGAGTACTGGAGCCCGAACGGAAAACGCTCTATAGCCCGCAGACTTTTTTTGGGCTCTCGGAATCACTAATAAGCCGGAGTCTTTTGAACGCAGATTTCTTGCCGGGACATATGGTACAATACAATCAGCAAGATAGGCTGGAGCTAGACCGTGTAGTATTTTATACGTAAGTAGTAAAACCTTAAAGTCACATCTTAAGTGCACAGGAAGCCAGTGCAGGTGAGCCAGTACATATCCAGCGTGGAACTGTCATAGGCTTCCACCTGTGCATCAAATCCAGTCATGAAATTTCCTTGCCCTTAAATATTCCAAAGTCAACTTTATTATAAGAATAGTGAAGAGTTCGGGAACAACAGCAACTCAGCCACCAAGCTCCAAAACCTGTATGTACCTTTCAGCATTAATGGTGCCTTCACAGATGTGTAAGTTACCCATGCCTTGGGCACTAATGCACCCCCATACCATCACACATGCTGGCTTTTACACTTTGTGCCCATAACAGTCTCTGACAGATGTGCCTGAAGAGGAAAGTGCTGCACATGGATATGTTCACCCTGTGCCGCCACAAGTCATGGATTCCATTATTTTGACAGCGTTTTGAGATTTAGCCGGCTGCTGTTGCCATGGCAGCAGAGACGGCGGATAAAAGTTGAGTGGAGAGTTCCCTGCGCCCTCCCTGTTGTTGTTTCCCCTCCCACACATCCGAGAGGCCGGAGACGCCACGGGAGGACGCCGACACCAATCCAGCACCGCGAACTGGAATTTTTCGGAAAAAAAAAAAAGAGTTTCACCTCTGGCGGCACCGCCTCCACCCATCCGGGCCACTTCTGTAAAGTTGAAAGTAATTAAGCGCACAACAAGATAAGGCTGCATGAAAAACGAAGACCCGATCCGCCCAGAGGACGTCGGCCTTATTCTAAATTCATGAGGTAGGAAAGTCCCGGCAAACGCGGCACGAGGCGCTTATGGCGGCCAGTCGGCGCCTGCTCTTCTTGCAGCAGGAACTTGTAGTGAAAGGAAAAATTATATATTTTGTGTCCATTTCCTGCATACAGCCATGCACACACATTCTTGTATCCGCATGCATCACAACAAAACTGTAGGATGTGATGTCATTTATCAGCAGACTTGCCGACCCTCCAGGATTTTCCGGGAGACTCCCGAAATTCAGCGCCTCTCCCGAAAACCTCCCAAAATTCAGGCGGGGCTGGAGGCCACGCCCCCTCCAGCTTCATGCTTTCCCACAATACAAACAGCGTGTCTGCCCAATGACGTTATAACTGTAGAATCATCGAGGGCAAGTTCTTGGTTTCTTATGTGGGTTTATTGTTGGGCAGTTTCATTAACGTCCTCCCAGCGCGGTAACAACACACAACAACAGCAGTCACGTTTTCGTCTACCGTAAAGCAGTTCGTCTGCCGTAAACAGCAATGTTTTGACACTCTTAAACAGCACAATACTGCCATTTACTGTACATGCATATGGTTGGAAAAATAGTGACAGAGAATAGAACAAGGATGGACAATTCAACCCTTAACTCAACAATGAGTAGATGAGTGTTATGTGTGTGTATATGTGTAAATAAATGTACACTGAAACTCAAGTATTTTATTTATTTTATATATATACATATACATACATATACATATACACACACATATATATATATGAAATACTTGATTTGGTGAATTGCAGCTGTAAATATACTCCTCCCCTCTTAACCACGCCCGAAATCGGAGGTCTCAAGGTTGGCAAGTATGTTTATCACACATTATTGGTCCCGCCCACTTTTTTGTGCGCCGGCTGGAGTTTAATAACTGGGTCACTGTGACTCATTCGCCTTGTAGAGACTATAAAAAATGGGAGCCATTACCTCCCTGCTTGGCACTCAGCATCAAGGGTTGGAATTGGGGGTTAAATCACCCAAAAAATTCTTCCCGGGCGGGGCCACCGCTCCTGCTCACTGCTCCACTCCCCTCTCTGAATTTATTTTGGGTTTACTGAAAATGTGACCAAATCTGCTTGGTCAAAAGTATACATACAGCAATGTTAGCACGTTTCACTGCAAAAAGGCGCTTTTGGTAGCCATCCACAAACTTCTGGTGGGATCTTTGACCACTCCTCTCGACAAAATGAGTGCAGTTCAGCTAAATGTGTTGGTATTCTGACACGGACTTGTTTCTTCAGCATTGTCCACACGTTTAAGTCAGGACTTTGGGAAGGCAATTTTAAAACCTTCATTCTAGTCTGATTTAGCCATTCTTTTACCACTTCTGACGTGTGTTAGGGTCATTGTTGTCATGTCTTGGTGATCATGTTTAGTATGGCTATCTTCCGTTTGGTTTTTGCACTCTGTCGGTTCCTGTCTTTTCACTCCCTGTTTTGTTTCCATGAGAACCTATTAGTTTTCACCTGTCCTCATGTCACGCACCTGATTCACTTGAACTCATGCACCTGTTGTCAGAAGGTGGACTTTGGGGTTTGTTTTTCCAGAATGCAAAGGAATGTTGGCGAGGGCAAGGCGGGAAGGTAAGGACATGATTTAATCTGAACTCAAAACAGGAACAAACAAAAGGCGCTCACAAGGAGGTACAAAAACTTGGCTGGGAAAACAAAACTTGCACTAAGGCAGAAACTATGAACATGAAACAAGACTCGATAACTGTGACATGAAGAAAAACAAAAACTTACATGGCAAGAAGCAAAACTTTGGACAGTTTTAGAGGTAATGTCGCCAGGCTGACTTCCTGGCAACTTTCGGTTTGAATAATAGTTACATGATTAGTGAAAACAGGTGCGTGACTTGGGGACAGGTGAAAACTAATGGGTTGGCATGGAAACAAAACAATGGTGTGAAAAAACAGGAACTGATGGAGTCTTGAAGTAAACTAACACAACTAAACAAAACATGATCACCAAGACATGACACCTGTTGTCAATCACCACATCATTATTTAAGTCTGTAGTCGCCAGGCAATCAGCCTGGCGACTCCACCCTCTACACACACTTGTTATTCAAGCTGATGATCCATGCTGCTCTTTTTCATGCTCGTTTCTTGTCACAGTGTTTTCTTTTTTTTGTCCATAGTTCTGCCTTTGTGCAAGTTTTTTTCGTAGCCAAGTTTTGTACCTCCGCCTTTTGTTCATACCCTTTGTTTTTGTAGTACTTTCGAGTTAATATTAAAAGATGTCATTACCTTCACGCCATGTCAGGTCTAGTCTCTTTGCACCACAGGAGAACAAACCTCACCATAGTCCAAGTCCTGACAATTGTTCTGTTTGAACACCCAAATGCACCCAAGACCCGACCTCCGGGCTGAGGATTTTACGTTGTCCTTAAGAATTTGGAGGTAATCCTCCTTTTTCATTGTCCCATTTAATCTCTGTAAAGCACCAGTTCCATTGGCAGCAAAACAGGCCCAGAGCATAGTACTACCACCAACATACTTTACAGTAGGTGTGGTGTTCCTGGGAGTAAAGACCTCACCTTTTCTCCTCCAAACATATTGCTGGGTATTGTGGGCAAACAGCTTAATTTTTTGGTTTCATCTGACCACAGAACTTTCCTCCAGAAGGTCTTATCTTATCTTATCTTATATATCAAATTTGTATTTAATATGATAGTCAACACAACACTGAGCTGAACTGTCCTCATTATATGCCGACACACACCCACACTGTCACTAGCCCTGTGTTTACCCACAGTTGGCCGAAGTGATTCCTGGGCGCGGCCCCCGCCGCTGCTCACTGCTCCCCTCACCCCACAGGGGGTGGAACACGGGGATGGGTCAAATGCGGGGAGTAATTTCACCACACTTAGTGTGTGTGAGACTATCAGTGGCACTTTAATAGCCAGGTCGCGACAATGACTAGTAATAACAACGATTAATATTCTGCGGAGGAGGCAGTGTCGACAACGCTGTGGATACATCTCGAATGTTTCCAACCACACATCTTTTTTAGACTCAAATTGAGCTAGCAAGTTGAAAGTAAATGCTGTAAAAAGGTTCGGGAACTGGTAAAAGCACACAAACTAGCACAGTAGCTAACGTATGGATGAAATGTTCGTACAGCAAAGCATATTTTTGATTGGCCCTAGGGTTTGTAAATGGAAAAGTTTGTGCAATAAGGGGTTGGTAAATCAAGGTTTGCTGTCGTTATTTTGGCCTCTGCAGTGATGACAGAACAATGAATTGAAATGAAAGAATCAATGGGTAAAAAAAAATAAAAAATTGCCGAAGTGTAATGCTCGTTATAACTTGTAAGAGTGACAAACACTTGAAGTGCTAAAAAGCCGTGGCAGGCACTTAGCAGGTGTTTCTCCACGGCAGTCTGCCCAACTGAAAGGCAAACTTTGTTGGATCTTCCCCACATAACGAGGCCAGGGAGAAGCTTTCCTTTTGTTATTGACTTTTACCAGCGGGATGGCAACAAGGCGGCCTGTTAAATTTAATAAGTCAACTGCGATCTGTATTCCTCTGCATCACTTCCCAAAGAACTTTCAAGAAGTTTTAGTCAAATCTTCCCAGGATCTGAAGGCTTTCAGGCGTGATTCTTTTTTTATGAGTAAAAGAAAAAAGTGTGTGTGTGTATATATATGTATGTAAATATCTATGTGTGTGTGTGTGTGTGTGTGTATACGATATATTTATTATATATATATATTTATATTTATATACACACACACACATATATATATATATATATATATAAACTAGGGCTGGGCAACGATTAAAAATTGTAATCAAAGTTAATCGCACTATTTCTCCGATTAATCGCGATTAACTGCATTGTATACGCAAAGCCCAATAATGAATTCAAAAGTAGTGTGTAGTGCACCTTTATTGGAATATTCTCCCACATGAACAAAAGCGCCAAAACATTTGTTGTGCAAACACAATTTAAATCAGTCCTTGTTAAACAGTAGCAGTTAAATAGCATATTTTATGAAAATCAACTCAAAAAATGTCAATACAAACATTTAAGCTTATTGCCACTGCCAGGGTATTTAAGTTATCCTGTTTGTTATGGAAAATAAATATAATCTACATACAAATCTCTGAGCCACAATCATAACATCTGAACAGGCAATTTCTGAGGTAGCAGCAGAAACATTTTTTTTTATCAGGGGTCTTATGTTTAAAAAACCTATATTATAGGTAGTGGGCTGTTTTAGGGAATTTTTGATCAAATTATCCGTAGTAGCAATATTAATAATGTTGTGTTTATTCTGCGTAGTGCACTTAAAATAATTATGACCATATCTAGGAATTGATATGATGGGAATTTTCCGATTGTTTGCTTGGTGCTTTGATAAACTGAAGGCATCATATACATGGTACTATATTGTGATGTTATGAGCCAGGGGAAAAAAGAACTACCCTACCCAGCATGCAACAGGAGTGAGGAGGTATAGGTTGTGTCGCCATGACGGCATCTTGTATGTTGTGATATGCACGCTCTGAAAGCAAACGTTAAGAACTCAGCCAACACTCCTGGTCTGCATTATTCATAAATAGACAGACAACACATTTACTCCGCTGCTTCACAGGCCGCTGGATGTAGCCGGCAAAGTATTCCCATGCTAGCTAGCCGGTCTAGCAAGCACGCCTCATTCAGTCCAAAACGGCCCGATCCATCCACATTCAGAATTGTCTGGCGGTCGTAAGTGATCCCGGAGTGACCACGCTGTAAGCCAGCCAGGAAATTTGCAGACTTGTCCGGTATTTTTGCCAAATGTTCCATCTTTACCAAGAGCCCCTCCACGCCGGGCGACGCCATCTTGTTAAGAAAAGGCGTTAACAAAATAAAAGCATGTAAACAACATACGCAAATGTGCGATAAAATAATTGTCGGCGTTAATAGATTGATGAGTTAACGCGTAATTAATGCATTAATTTGCCCACCCCTAATATATATATATATATATATATATATATATATATATATATATATATATATATATATATATATATATATATATATCTTCCCGATTGCCATGACTCCTTCCACTCCCTGTGTGCACGTTGACAGGAGTTAACACACATGATGTGTGTCTGCGTCTAACGAGCACTGTTCAAAACGACATCGTTCTACAACTCTTAGACGCCACCAAGTTGGTGATGTGCAAATGGGACGTCTGTCATTGCACTAAACAAACTATATGACTTGCATGATGTGCCAAGCTCAAACTTAATTAGCCAAATAATCAAAGGCGGCAAGTTTTGCAATTCCTCGCTTGGTCGTTTCTCCGTACGTTAAAATGATGAAAGAGTGTTTGCTCAACTTTTTAGCGAACGCCACTTGGATTTGATGATCATTTGCATATGTTTTACGAAGCTCTTGGTAGACTTTTAGGCTTTTTAAGCACATTCAGCAATACCACGATAATAATAATAATAATAATAATAATAATAATAATAATAATAATAATAACCATGATATTGTTGGCCTCTAAAACTTTAACGATTTTATGAGATCGAACCTATTTTATTGATTTTAGTTGTTATTTTTCTAACATCCATCCATCCATCCATCCATCCATCCATCCATCCATTTTTGTAACATAATATATATATATATATATATATATATATATATATATATATATATATATATATATATATATATATATATATATATATATATATATATATATATATATATATATATATGTTTTACATACCTTGGATATTTAAAGTTTACATTTGAATTACAAAATTCAAATATACAAGCATGTGTGAATGTTGTCTGTCCATCTGTGTTGGCCCTGCAATGAGGTGGCGACTTGTCCAGGGTGTACCCCGCCTTCCGCCCGATTGTAGCTGAGATAGGCGCCAGCGCCCCCCGCGACCCTGAAAGGGAATAAACGGTAGAAAATGGGTGGATGGATGGAAATATACAAGCAATGCATTTGAAAGAGTGTACTTTCATTATTATTATGTATTGTCATTACTTCCGTGGTTGATAATGTTAAAAATAATATTGTTTATAGGCAGTAATGTGTAGATCAATACAACAAATGTCAACTCTGGTTTTCATTTTTGGATTATTTTGAGTTAATGGGTGAATATTTGGGGCCTTAACTCGGACTGCAGCTATTGATTATTTCAATCAACCAATGTTTATTTATATAGCCCTAAATCACAAGTGTCTCAAAGGGCTGCACAAGCCACAACGACATCTTCAATTCAGATTCCACATCAGGGCAAGGAAAAACTCACAACCCAGTGGGATGTCAATGTGAATGACTATTAGAAACCTTGGAGAGGACCACAGATGTGGGTGACCCCCCCGGATGCAATGGATGTTGAGTGGGTCCAGGATAATATTGTGGGAGTCCAGTCCATAGTGGATCTCACATAATAGTGAGAGTCCAGTCCATAGTGGATCTAACATAATAGTGAGAGTCCGGTCCATAGTGGATCTAACATAATAGTGAGAGTCCGGTCCATAGTGGATCTAACATAATAGTGAGAGTCCAGTCCATAGTGGATCTAACATAATAGTGAGAGTCCAGTCCATAGTGGATCTAACATAATAGTGAGAGTCCAGTCCATAGTGGATCTAACATAATAGTGAGAGTTCAGTCCATAGTGGATCTAACATAATAGTGAGAGTCCAGTCCATAGTGGGTCTAACATAATAGTGATAGTCCAGTCCATAGTGGATCTAACATAATAGTGAGAGTCCAGTCCATAGTGGATCTAACATAATAGTGAGGGTCCAGTCCATAATGGATGTAACATAATAGTGTGGAAGTCCAGTCCATAGTGGATCTCACATAATAGTGAGAGTCCAGTCCATAGTGGATCTAACATAATAGTGAGAGTCCGGTCCATAGTGGATCTAACATAATAGTGAGAGTCCGGTCCATAGTGGATCTAACATAATAGTGAGAGTCCAGTCCATAGTGGATCTAACATAATAGTGAGAGTCCAGTCCATAGTGGATCTCACATAATAGTGAGAGTCCAGTCCATAGTGGATCTAACATAATAGTGAGAGTCCGGTCCATAGTGGATCTAACATAATAGTGAGAGTCCGGTCCATAGTGGATCTAACATAATAGTGAGAGTCCGGTCCATAGTGGATCTAACATAATAGTGAGAGTCCAGTCCATAGTGGATCTAACATAATAGTGAGAGTCCAGTCCATAGTGGATCTAACATAATAGTGAGAGTTCAGTCCATAGTGGATCCAACATAATAGTGCGAGACCAGTCCATAGTGGATCTAACATAATAGTGAGAGTCCAGTCCATAGTGGGTCTAACATAATAGTGATAGTCCAGTCCATAGTGGATCTAACATAATAGTGAGAGTCCAGTCCATAGTGGATCTAACATAATAGTGAGGGTCCAGTCCATAATGGATGTAACATAATAGTGTGGAAGTCCAGTCCATAGTGGATCTCACATAATAGTGAGAGTCCAGTCCATAGTGGATCTAACATAATAGTGAGAGTCCGGTCCATAGTGGATCTAACATAATAGTGAGAGTCCGGTCCATAGTGGATCTAACATAATAGTGAGAGTCCAGTCCATAGTGGATCTAACATAATAGTGAGAGTCCAGTCCATAGTGGATCTAACATAATAGTGAGAGTCCAGTCCATAATGGATCTAACATAATAGTGAGAGTTCAGTCCATAGTGGATCCAACATAATAGTGAGAGTCCAGTCCATAGTGGATCTAACATAATAGTGAGAGTCCAGTCCATAGTGGATCTAACATAATAGTGATAGTCCAGTCCATAGTGGATCTAACATAATAGTGAGAGTCCAGTCCATAGTGGATCTAACATAATAGTGAGGGTCCAGTCCATAATGGATGTAACATAATAGTGTGAGAGTCCAGTCCATAGTGGATCTAACATAATAGTGAGAGTCCAGTCCATAGTGGATCTAACATAATAGTGTGAGAGTCCAGTCCATAGTGGATCTAATATAATAGTGAGAGTCCAGTCCTTAGTGGATCTAACATAATAGTGTGAGAGTCCAGTCCATAGTGGATCTCACATAATAGTGAGAGTCCGGTCCATAGTGGATCTAACATAATAGTGAGAGTCCGGTCCATAGTGGATCTAACATAATAGTGAGAGTCCGGTCCATAGTGGATCTAACATAATAGTGAGAGTCCAGTCCATAGTGGATCTAACATAATAGTGAGAGTCCAGTCCATAGTGGATCTAACATAATAGTGAGAGTCCAGTCCATAGTGGATCTAACATAATAGTGAGAGTTCAGTCCATAGTGGATCCAACATAATAGTGCGAGTCCAGTCCATAGTGGATCTAACATAATAGTGAGAGTCCAGTCCATAGTGGATCTAACATAATAGTGATAGTCCAGTCCATAGTGGATCTAACATAATAGTGAGAGTCCAGTCCATAGTGGATCTAACATAATAGTGAGGGTCCAGTCCATAATGGATGTAACATAATAGTGTGGAAGTCCAGTCCATAGTGGATCTCACATAATAGTGAGAGTCCAGTCCATAGTGGATCTAACATAATAGTGAGAGTCCGGTCCATAGTGGATCTAACATAATAGTGAGAGTCCGGTCCATAGTGGATCTAACATAATAGTGAGAGTCCAGTCCATAGTGGATCTAACATAATAGTGAGAGTCCAGTCCATAGTGGATCTAACATAATAGTGAGAGTCAAGTCCATAGTGGATCTAACATAATAGTGAGAGTTCAGTCCATAGTGGATCCAACATAATAGTGAGAGTCCAGTCCATAGTGGATCTAACATAATAGTGAGAGTCCAGTCCATAGTGGATCTAACATAATAGTGAGAGTTCAGTCCATAGTGGATCCAACATAATAGTGAGAGTCCAGTCCATAGTGGATCTAACATAATAGTGATAGTTCAGTCCATAGTGGATCTAACATAATAGTGAGAGTCCAGTCCATAGTGGATCTAACATAATAGTGAGGGTCCAGTCCATAATGGATGTAACACTATAGTGTGAGAGTCCAGTCCATAGTGGATCTAACATAATAGTGAGAGTCCAGTCCATAGTGGATCTAACATAATAGTGTGAGAGTCCAGTCCATAGTGGATCTAATATAATAGTGAGAGTCCAGTCCTTAGTGGATCTAACATAATAGTGTGAGAATCCAGTCCATAGCGGATCCAACATAATAGTGAGTGTGCAGTCCATAGCGGATCTAACATAATAGTGAGAGTCCAGTCCATAGTGGATCTAACATAATAGTGAGAGTCCAGTCCATAGTGGATCTAACATAATAGCGTGAGAGTCCAGTCCATAGTGGATCTAACATAATAGTGAGAGTCCAGTCCATAGTGGATCTAACATAATAGTGAGAGTCCAGTCCATAGTGGATCTAACATAATAGTGATTGTCCAGTCCTTAGTGGATCTTTGGTAATGTCTGGCATGCCAGATTGAAAAGCATGCGGCCCCCTGGCCTTAATTTGCCCAGGTCTGCCTTGGAGTCTACCTTGTAGTCTCATGTATTCCTGACAGTGTTTGTTTTAATGTAAACATTACATGCTTCACTGTTAGCGCCTTCCAGTCGGGATGTAGGGATTGTTGTTGTTGTCCCTTGCTGTGGAGGTGTTCACACATTCATAAGGCAACGCTTCCATTTGCCAACACACACACACACACACACACACACACGCACACACACACACACACACACACACACACACACACACACACACACACACACACACACACACACACACACACACACACACACACACACACAAGCTACATGTACAAGAAATCTCTGCAGTGTGGTGATGATGCAGGATGGCTTTAAGCCCCGTGTTCCCCCTGAATGGTCCCGTGGAGACAAAAGCAGCACACACACACACACACACACACACACACACACACACACACACACACACACACACACTCTCTTGTTGTTCCAACATTCTTGAGACCTCCGAAAAATGCCTACCTCTTTAGGACCACCCTTTCTAGTTATAATAACAATTTGTATTTACAACATGAATAATTAATACAAACTGTGCAAATATAAAAGGGTAAGCTATTAGTAATTTTTTTGAATATTTTTTTGCTAATTATTTTTAATCTTCATTATTTACTTCAAGTTATTACAGTATGTCTCTAGTTGTGTTGTCCCGATACCAAAATTATTTGGATACTTTTTGGTGCTTTTCTAAATAAAGAGGACTACGAATAATTACATTATAGACTTTATTTTGACAAAAATCTTAGGGTACATTAAACATATTTTTGTTATTGCAAGTTTGTCCTTAGATAAAATAGTGAACATACCAGACAACTTGTCTTTTAGTAGTAAGTAAGGAAACAAAGTCTCCTACTTAGTCTGCTGACATATGCAGTAACATATTGTGTCATTTACCATTCTATTATTTTGTCAACATTATTAAGGACAAGCTGTAGAAAATGGATTATTAATCTACTTGTTCATTTACTGTTCATATCTGCTTACTTTCTCCTTTAACATGTTTGTGGAAGTCGCTTCCTAGCAGTCCCACTGACACACTTCACAGGATCCAAGCGTGCAGCTTTTAACAGTTTTAATGACCATATGTTTTTTTAATCAACAGTTTTCTCTCCCAGAACGTGACTTTTCAGTCACATCCGTATCCTCTCTCCTCCTCTGCTCCCGGCCGCTTACTGTTAAAGACAACGGATGATTAGATTCACACGTAGCACCTGTGAAATCGAATCACCTGCCAGCTGTGTCTCGCCGCTAGCACATGCCCCGCCCATGCCTGATGTCTTAAAGCACCTCTTCCTGAGGGCGTTTCAGTGTTAAAACTTCACCTTTATCGTTGTTTTTTAAGCCAAAATGTTTCCCTTCTCACTTTTCTGTTTACACGCTGTGTCTGCCTGTAAGTACTCGGTGATTGTGTGCCGCCAAACATGCTCCTCTGCTCGGAAAACCAACAATGACTCGAGGCGGTATAGTACCCAAAATGTTTCGTATGTATCGCGGTACTGTACTAATACCAGTATACCATACAGCCCTAGTCTCTATATACATATTTATTTATTTATTTAATTATTTTTGGCCAAAGGGGGCACATTTCAATTTCTTACACACACTTGTTATTTCTTATGTTGACCAGAGGGGGAGCACTTTTAAAACCGACACACACCTTTAACATGTACCACCTGTGAAAACTTTTCACCTACCAGCTGTGTCTCGCCGTCAGCACTTGCCCCGCCCCTGCCCTATTGTGCTCGTCCTCAGTACCATGGACAGCGGCGGTGACTTTTTCCTCCTGCAGGCAGTGCTGACTACACCTCCTCCCATAATGTTCTATCTACACTTTTCTTAAAATGTAATAATCACTTATTCTTTTGTTGTTTGATACTTTACATTTGTTTTGGATGATAACACACATTTGGGTATCAATCTGATACCAAGTAGTTACAGGATCATAGATTGGTCGTATTCAAAATCCTCATGTGTGCATGGACATATTTCCTGCGTTTATAAACATAATATAAAAAAATAAAAAAAACGAGAGGTGATGTGATGCCAAAAAATATTGACATAATCATAGTAGTATCGATTAGATACGTGCCTGTACTTGGTATCATTACAGTGGATGTCAGGTGTAGTGTTTGTTTACGTTTTGATGCCGGTGAGCTACGGTGTGTAGTGAAGCATGTTTAGCTATTCCTCGTCCTGCAGTGATAATGATACTTGTAAGAAACTCACATTATTTGTCGCCACGGAGGCGAGTATTACTGATTTAGAAGTAGCTAAAACACTGCCGACTGGGGCTGGATGTTAGCCGCTAGCTAGCTAGCTAGCCATGTCTTAAAGCACCTCTTCCTGAGGGCGTTTCAGTGTTATAACTTCACCTTAAATCGTTAGTTTTTACACCAAAATGGGTCCATTCTCCCTTTTCTTTCCACACACTGTGTCTGCTTGTAAGTACTCTGTGATTGTGCGCTGCCGAACATGCTCCCCTGCTCGTAAAAACCAGCAATGACTTGACAACCCTAGTCTCTATATACATATTTATTTATTTTTTTTAAATACATTTTGGAAAAAGGGGGTACATTTTCATGTCTTAAACACGCTTATTATTGTTATTAGATATGTTGGCCAGGTGGGGGAGCACTTCGAAATTTTACACGCACCTGTTATTTCATATGTTGAGCAGAGGGGGAGCACTTTTAAGAGCGACACAGTCAATTTGAAAAAAAAACATCCCTCCTTTTTGGGGCCACGTTTATTTTGATAGATATCACCACCAGGGGGTGCAAATGAGACATCCTCTATTAGATGCATTGGTTTTGTGTATTGGGACCATGATTTATGTCCTGTGCTGGTTCACACCTCCTCATATGGAAGCTACTTTTCCTTGTTGATGTCTCAAGAAGGGTGGAAATACAAGAACACAAACACACGCACGCACGCACGCACGCACGCACACACACACACACACACACACACACACACACACACACACACACACACACACACACACACACACACATTCTTGTATTTTTTACCTTCTTGAGACCTCCGCAAAAATGCCTACCTCTTTAGGACCACCTTTTTTAGATATATAAAGATTAGTATCTACAACAATATATGAATAAAATGCAATTATTAAAAAGGTAAGCTTTTATCTTTTTGCTTTTTTTTTTTTAATTTTTTGTTTGTAGTTGTTTTTTAATCTTCATTATTTACTTAAAGTTATTACAGTTTTTATCTACATACATACTTATTTTACATTTTTAATTTGTCTTGGCCAAAGGGGGCGCATTTCAATTTCTTAGACACACTTGTTATTTCATATGTTGGCCGGACGGGGATTACTTAATTTTTTTTTACACACACTTGTTATTTCATATGTTGACCAGAGGAGGAGCACTTTTAAAACCAACACAGTCAATTTTGAAAAATCCCTCCTTTTTGGGACCACCCTCATTGTGATGGATATCACCACCAGGCGGTGCAAATGAGACATTCTCTATTAGATGCAATGGTTTTCTGTATTGGGACTATGATTTATGTCCTAACTTGTTCACACCTCCTCATATGGAAGCCACTTTTCCTTGTTAATTTCTCCATAAGGGTAGAAACACACACACACACACACACACACACACACACACACACACACACACACACACACACACACACACACACATTCTTGTATTTTTTACCTTCTTGAGACCTCCACAAAAATGCCTACCTCTTTAGGACCACCTTTTTTAGATATATAAAGATTAGTATCTACAAAAATATATGCATACAATGCAATTATAAAAAGGTAAGCTTTTATTTTTTTGCTTTTTATTTTTTTTATTTTTAGTTTGTTGTTTTTTAATCTTCATTATTTACTTAAATGTATTACAACTTTTATCTACATACATACTTATTTTATGTTTTTAATGTGTCTTGGCCAAAGGGGGCGCATTTCAATTTCTTAGACACACTTGTTATTTCATATGTTAGCCGGACGGGGATTACTTAAATTTTTTTTTACACACACTTGTTATTTCATATGTTGACCAGAGGAGGAGCACTTTTAAAACCAACACAGTCAATTTTGAAAAATCCCTCCTTTTTGGGACCACCCTCATTGTGATGGATATCACCACCAGGCGGTGCAAATGAGACATTCTCTATTAGATGCAATGGTTTTCTGTATTGGGACTATGATTTATGCCCTAACTTGTTCACACCTCCTCATATGGAAGCCACTTTTCCTTGTTAATTTCTCCAGACGGGTAGAAATACAAGAACACACACACACACACACACACACACACACACACACACACACACACACACACACACACACACACACACACACACACACACACATTCTTGTATTTTTTACCTTCTTGAGGCCTCCGCAAAAATGCTTACCTCTTTAGGACCACCTTTTTTTAGATATATAAAGATCAGTATCTACAACAATATATGCATACAATGCAATAATAAAAAAGGCAAGCTTTTAATTTTTGCTTTTTATTTTTTTTATTTTTAGTTTGTAGTTGTTTTTTAATCGTCATTATTTACTTAAAGTTATTCCAGTTTTTATCTACATACATACTTATTTTACGTTTTTAATTTGTTTTGGCCAAAGGGGGCGCATTTCAATTTTTTAGACACACTTGTTATTTCATATGTTGGCCAGACGGGGATTACTTAAAAGTTTTTACACGCAGTTGTTATTTCATATGTTGACCAGAGGAGGAGCACTTTTAAAACCAACACAGTCAATTTTGAAAAATCCCTCCTTTTTGGGACCACCTTCATTGTGATAGATATCACCACCAGGGGGTGCAAGTGAGACATTCTCTATTAGATGCAATGGTTTTCTGTATTGGGACCAGGATTTATGTCCTAACTTGTTCACACCTCCTCATATGGAAGCTACTTTTCCTTGTTCATGTCTCAAGAAGGGTAGAAATACAAAAATACACACACATTGTCATCTTTAGTCCACACCTGTGTCCTTCCTCCAAACTGGTGTTGTACATTCACATCAGCTCAATAACATGCTTTTTTTTGTTTTATTTTTTGATAATTTTCTAACCTCCCGTATGGCAGGAAGCACAAAATGTTCTCTTGCATGTTTATCTGTGTCCTGCTTGACTTGTATTTCTCTCCTTTCTTTAAGTAAAAGTGATGAACTAATAATGCATGCAGGTTCCCAGCAGCTAAATATTGAACATCGGTGTAATTACTGCATGCACATCTAAGAATAAAACCCACAACCATCCGTCAGCTAAGAAAAAACACGGCATATTTTATTTATTTATGTATTCATTTTAGATGAGCCTAATTGGCGGTGCAGCTGCCGGTCCAAATGTGTGGCGCCAACACTTCGATAATCATTGCAAGGCTGGCGAATCGTTAGGACGGAAAGAGGAACGTTGCTGTATCCCCGCGCTTGGAAGTCGTCTTTTTTTTTTTTGGAGCATCTTTTCCTAATAGAGGGAGTTAAATTTGAGACATTGCAAATTGTGTCTGCTTCTCTTTGCTAATGAAGCCCGTGCAACTCCGCAGCGGGAGAATAAGCGTCTTGTTCCTTCTGTCCGTGCGGGTCTCCAGAGAGGCTCAGAAGTTCAGTGCTTGACAACCACGCCGGACTCCAAATTCACCTCCAGCTTAATTAATCACCGGAGAAACCTGGCTGGCGAAACCAACACCACGGGTCTGATCCATGACTTGGGAATGTGACCCGGTGTTGTTTGTGTTGTGTTCCGTTGCATTTTGTCTCAATCCAACAAATGGAGGGAAGGAGGAGGAGCCTGGGTGTTGTTGACATAGCCAATATTCTCCGAATCAGGTACTTTTGAATTAATGAAAGCCGGTGCTTGAACCAGGCCCGAACGGGTACTAAAATGACTCCATCCATCCATCCATTTTATCCGAGGGCGGGTCGCGGGGGCAGCAGCCCAAGCAGGGAAGCCCAGTGTGACAATCCAATCCAATCAATCCACTTTATTTATATAGCACATTTAAACAACAATAACGTTTCCAAAGTGCTGCACAGCCATGTTAAAAACAATTGTAAAAAAATAAAAAAATTAAAAAAAAAATATATATATATATATTATGCTCCACCAATGACTGAATAAAAACAAAAAATAAATAAATATAAAACCAATAAAAACAATATAAAAACAAATATGATTAAAAACTATTTTAAAGGGCAAAATCAATTAAAACAGTAAAATAGAAATCAAAGTGTATAAAAAACACAGAGGACAGAGGACCACACAACTCACATAGTGTTAAAAGCCAAAGAATAAAAGTGGGTCCACAGTCGCTTGCTGTCTTGCGGGTTCCACGGACTATCAAGGAAGGACATTTTGCTCTTGAGCAGGTTTGACTTTTGTTTATTCTTTCAATAACACAAGCTTGTCTGCGATCGGGTCGCTTTTCAGCTCCTTCTCTCCTGCTCGCTCTCTTTCAGCCGGGCACGTCGTCGCTGTCTTCGGCTCGCTCTCTGTCGTTTTCGCTCGTCAGGTTCTGCTGTGGGTTCTCTTACTCCTTCTGCCCCGATCTCTCCTCCTTCTCCCTTTTTAAACACCGCGAGGAGATATATTGATTGTCTGCCGGTGTGCGATCCACGCTCCCGGCACGCCCTGCCTCTCCGTTCCGCCGCATTCTCCGACATTTTGCGTTGGGGGTGACATCTTGGGCAGGGCTCCAGCGTGTCCTGCCCCGCCGTCGGCCCGTCGGCTCCGCTTCTCCACACCCAGACTTCCCGTTAGGGTGGCATCCTGACCAAATGCCCGAACCACCACATCTGGCTCTAAAAGGGGTCATATAGTGCTAAACCCATTTTTTTGCTTGTTTTGTAGCTGTTTTTGTGTTTATCTAGTACAGTAAAGAAGTTAAAGTTAAAGTATGAATGATTGTCACACACACACTAGGTGTGGCGAAAGTTTTCTCTGCATTTGACCCATCACCCTTGATCACGCCCTGGGAGGTGAGGGGAGCAGTGAGCAGCAGTTAACCCCCAATTGCAACCTTTGATGCTGAGTGCCAAGCGGGGAAGTAATGGCTCCCATTTTTATAGTCTTTGGTATGACTCGGCTGGGGCTTGAACTCACAACCTACCCATCTCAGGGCGGACACTCTAACCACTAAGCCACTGAGCCACCTAATAGTGTTGTGATGCATTAAACAATGTAGGGAGGGTAGGGAGTAGAAAGAGGGGTGTAAACTGTGGCGTCCTGGAAGATTTAGTGGATCTAACATAATAGTGAGAGTCCAGTCCGTAGTGGATCTAACATAATAGTGAGAGTCCTGTCCATAGTGGATCTAACATAATAGTGAGAGTCCAGTCCATAGTGGATCTAACATAATAGTGAGAGTCCAGTCCATAGTGGATCTAACATAATAGTGAGAGTCCAGTCCATAGTGGATCTAACATAATAGTGAGAGTCCAGTCCATAGTGGATCTAACATAATAGTGAGAGTCCAGTCCGTAGTGGATCTAACATAATAGTGAGAGTCCAGTCCGTAGTGGATCTAACATAATAGTGAGAGTCCAGTCCATAGTGGATCTAACATAATAGTGAGAGTCCAGTCCATAGTGGATCTAACATAATAGTGAGAGTCCAGTCCATAGTGGATCTAACATAATAGTGAGAGTCCAGTCCATAGTGGATCTGATATATAATAGTGAGAGTCGAGTCCATAGTGGATCTAACATAATAGTGAGAGTCCAGTCCATAGTGGATCTAACATAATAATGAGAGTCCAGTCCATAGTGGATTTAAAATAATAGTGGGAGAGTCCAGTCCATAGTGGATCTAACATAATAGTGTGAGAGTCCAGTCCATAGTGGATCTAACGTAATAGTGAGAGTCCAGTCCATAGTGGATCTAACATAATAGTAAGAGTCCAGTCCATAGTGGATCCAACATAATAGTGAGAGTCCAGTCCATAGTGGATCTAACATAATAGTGAGAGAGTCCAGTCCATAGTGGATCTAACGTAACAGTGAGAGTCCAGTCCATAGTGGATCTAACATAATAGTAAGAGTCCAGTCCATAGTGGATCCAACATAATAGTGAGAGTCCAGTCCATAGTGGATCTAACATAATAGTGAGAGAGTCCAGTCCATAGTGGATCTAACGTAACAGTGAGAGTCCAGTCCATAGTGGATCTAACATAATAGTAAGAGTCCAGTCCATAGTGGATCCAACATAATAGTGAGAGTCCAGTCCATAGTGGATCTAACATAATAGTGAGAGTCCAGTCCATAGTGGATTTAACATAATAGTGTGAGAGTCCAGTCCATAGTGGATTTAACATAATAGTGAGAGTCCAGTCCATAGTGGATCTAACATAATCGTGTGAGGGTCCAGTCCATAGTGGATCTAACATAATAGTGAGAGTCCAGTCCATAGTGGATTTAACATAATAGTGTGAGAGTCCAGTCCATAGTGGATTTAACATAATAGTGAGAGTCCAGTCCATAGTGGATCTAACATAATCGTGTGAGGGTCCAGTCCATAGTGGATCTAACATAATAGTAAGAGTACCGTCCATAGTGGATCTGACATAATAGTAAGAGTCCAGTCCATAGTAGATCTAACATAGTTGTGTGGGAGTCCAGTCCATAGTGGATCTAACATAATAGTGAGAGTCCAGTCCATAGTGGATCTAACATAATAGTGAGAGTCCAGTCCATAGTGGATCCAACATAATAGTGAGAGTCCAGTCCATAGTGGATCTAACATAATAGTGAGAGTCCAGTCCATAGTGGATTTAACATAATAGTGTGAGAGTCCAGTCCATAGTGGATTTAACATAATAGTGAGAGTCCAGTCCATAGTGGATCCAACATAATCGTGTGAGGGTCCAGTCCATAGTGGATCTAACATAATAGTGAGAGTCCAGTCCATAGTGGATTTAACATAATAGTGTGAGAGTCCAGTCCATAGTGGATTTAACATAATAGTGAGAGTCCAGTCCATAGTGGATCTAACATAATCGTGTGAGGGTCCAGTCCATAGTGGATCTAACATAATAGTAAGAGTACCGTCCATAGTGGATCTGACATAATAGTAAGAGTCCAGTCCATAGTAGATCCAACATAGTTGTGTGGGAGTCCAGTCCATAGTGGATCTAACATAATAGTGAGAGTCCAGTCCATAGTGGATCCAACATAATAGTGAGAGTCCAGTCCATAGTGGATATAACATAATAGTGAGAGTCCAGTCCATAGTGGATCTAACATAATAGTGAGAGTCCAGTCCATAGTGGATCTAACATAATAGTGAGAGTCCAGTCCATAGTGGGGCTAGCAGGAGACCATCCCGAGCGGAGGGCAGATCAACTGGTCTAAAAAGGGGTGTCTTTTTAATGGCTAGAGTGTACAAATGAGTTTTTAAATGTGACTTAAATGCTTCACCCTTGGCTCTGATTACTGCTTTGCACACTCTTGGCATTCTCTGTATGAGCTTCAAGCACACCTGTGACGGGAAGAAAAACCATTTCAGGTGACTACCTCTTGAAGCTCGTCAAGAGAATGCCAAGAGTGGGAAAAGCAGTAATTACAGCAAAGGGTTGCTATTTTGAAGAAACTAGAATATAAAACATGTTTTCAGTTATTTCCCCTTTTTTTTGTTAAGTACATAACTCTACATGTGTTCATTCATAGTTTTGATGCCTTCAGTGACAATTTACAATGTAAATAGTCCTGGAAATAAAGAACATGCATTGAATGAGAAGGTATGTCCAGACTTTAGGCCTCTACTGTATATTTCTATTTCCAGCAAAGCTGCGACCGCATAAGCTAAAATGCTTTATTATTAGTTTGTGTAAATCACCTCCAGCCTCATCAAAAGAAGTAGGAAGTATTTTTGTGTTTCGTGACAATGTTCTTCCTCGGATGCAAGACGTTAAGCTCAAAGCCGGGCTTATAGCTCGGTTTCTGTCCGCCGGGTAATATATACAGAAGGATTTACCCAAAACTACATTTAATCGCTGAGGCAGTTCCTACAATTCATGGCAACGGTGGATACAATAAAGCAGTAAGTCCAATAATATAACAGAGGCGTAAAACATTATCGATTTTAGCTTAACCGGACAACCTTATTTTTCCAGGCTTTGTATCTTCTGGTTTATGCAATACTGTGTGACTAATTTATGGAAATTTCCAGTTTCACAAGCTTCACATTCTGACTTTGAATTTAGTTTTATCTCATCTGACGAATGGGTCACACAAGTCCAATTCAATTTTCCACTTTAAGAATTAGTGGCCACATACATGGACAGCCCTTTTTTTTAGCTCTTATTTCCAAAATTATGTACACTACTGAATTGGGGTCTTACGTCCACTTATGTGGACACTTATACTGCCATCTGGTGGTGTCAGAAAGGTATAACATGCAATGGTATTTGTGGGGAAAAAAAGTGTAAAAATAAGAATTAACATGTCGCTAAACATGAAGTACACATTTGTGTACTTATGGACTGAGTACATATGAAAAGATGAATCTTAGTTTTTATTCTAATTAGGGTCCAATAAGCCCAAATAGCAAAGAGAAATAAAAAATAGCATGTAAACAAACAGCTTGGGCCTTAAGATGTTTTAAAGGAGTCATATTAGGAAAAGTGTCCCATGAAAAATCGTGCGACCGGAACTCTCTGGTAACTAAAGTTCCTTGGGTGAATTATATAAACCCACTACACCGGTAGTTTTTAGCGCTTCCATAGCGAGTTTACTTGACGGATATAAGTTAGCACTTTACGCTACTTTATATTAGAAATGTCCCATAACAAGAATATAGTGAAAAAGAAGAACCTTATCAACATCATATCAAAAGATAATTCTTAGTTTTTATTCCAATTAGGGTCCAATAAGCCCAAATAGCAAAGATAAAAAAAAAAAAGCTTGTAAACAAACACCTTGGGTCTTAAGAGTGTCATGACGTGGAGGTCTACGCAGCTTACAGCGGGGTTTGTTCTCCCAGGATGCAAACGGACTATTCCGGACCAGGCGTGAATGGAGGAACATATTTATTAAACTAGACTCAAAGATACAAAAAGAAAAAAACTAACACTTAGACAGAACTATGGACAAGAAACAAAAACTTGCTAACTGTGGCATGAATAAACAAAACTTACTTGGCATAGCTTGAAGCGAACAATCGCATGAAAAAACAAGCGGGAATCTGTGACATGAAACAATCAGTACAGAGCATGGAAAGCGCAATGTCGCCAGGACGACTGACTGGCAAAACAGGCTTAAATAATAGTCTCTGATTATAACAGGTGCGTGATCCGAACAGACGAGGCGGGTGAAACTAATGAGTTGTCATGGAAACTAAAACAAACAAGGGTGCACAAAAACAGGAACTGATGGAGTCCAAAACTAACAAAACATAACAGAACAACACATGATCTAGACCACAGATCATGACAAAGAGGTTAAATCAAACACATTCACACAACCATTCAGTTGGCCATTTAGCTCTATATGGACTCACCCACATCGCGGTGAAGAAACGACGAAATGCCAATGATCAAGTTGAAGGCGGTCATGTGCTATCAAAAAAACGGGGAAAAAGGCTGTTGCACTCGGCGAAAATCCAATATTATTAACGGTAATTACCAAACTCTGAAAGTTCTTCCCTCCTTATCATCATCATCTTCTTCATCTTGATAATCGTCAGAACAAGCTTTGACAACCACCAGGACGGATGGATGAATGGTTGGATGTATGGGAGACAGACGGGTTGCTGCTCACTTGGAAACTTACGTGTCTTTCTCTGATTTTGTTTTTTATTAAGTCTAAACACAATCGTTGGCCATTTAGCTCTATATGGACTCACCCACATCGTGGTGAAGACACTACCAAATGCCATTGATCAAGTTGATAGGCGATCATGTGCTATCAAAAAAACGAGTAAAAAAAAAGCTGTTGCACTCGGCGAAAATCCAATAGTACCAACGGTAATTACCAAACTCTGAAAGTTCTTCTCTCCTTATCATCATCATCTTCATCTTGATGCTCGTCAGAACAAGCTTTGACAACCACCAGGACGGATGGATGAATGGTTGGATGGATGGGAGACAGACGGGTTGCTGCTCACTTGGAAACTTACGTGTCTTTCTCTGATTTTTTTATTAAGTCTAAACACATTCGTTGGCCATTTAGCTCCATATGGACTCACCCACATCGTGGTGAAGAAACTACCAAATGCCATTGATCAAGTTGATAGGCGATCATGTGCTATCAAAAAAACGAGTAAAAAAAAAGCTGTTGCACTCGGCGAAAATCCAATATTACCAACGGTAATTACCAAACTCTGAAAGTTCTTCTCTCCTTATCATCATCATTTTCATCTTGATGCTTGTCAGAACAAGCTTTGACAACCACCAGGACGGATGGATGAATGGTTGGATGGATGGGAGACAGACGGGTTGCTGCTCACTTGGAAACTTACGTGTCTTTCTCTGATTTTGTTTTTTATTAAGTCTAAACACATTCGTTGGCCATTTAGCTCCATATGGACTCACCCACATCGTGGTGAAGAAACTACCAAATGCCATTGATCAAGTTGATAGGCGATCATGTGCTATCAAAAAAACGGGTAAAAAAAAAGCTGTTGCACTCGGCGAAAATCCAATATTACCAACGGTAATTACCAAACTCTGAAAGTTCTTCTCTCCTTATCATCATCATTTTCATCTTGATGCTCGTCAGAACAAGCTTTGACAACCACCAGGACGGATGGATGAATGGTTGGATGGATGGGAGACGGACGGGATGCTGCTCACTTGGAAACTTACGTGTCTTTCTCTGATTTTTTTATTAAGTCTAAACACATTCGCTGGCCATTTAGCTGTTGATGGACTCACCCACATTGTGGTGAAGAAATTACCAAATGCCAATGATCAAGTTGATATGCGAACATGTGCTATCAAAAAAACAGGGAAAATAAGCTGTTTCACTGGGCGAAAATCCAATATTGCCAATGGGATTCAAAAAGCGTGTGAAAAAGATGGCTGAAGCTCAGACCAAATTTGCCTCCAGACAAAAAATGAAACTGAAAACCAGGCTGAGAAAATGTCAAACGGAGAAATGTCGAGTCTTTTCTTCTTTGACTCCAAAGAAGACGACATCTGTGGTTACAGAGCGCAGGAGGAAGACGAACGCTCAATGACTTTTCCTGTAGACGACTGTACGCCACGCCGGCACTCTCGTTAAATTTATGAATGAACGCAAGCATCTGTGTCGTTATTTTTTATGTTTCAATGCTTACCTCCGCGGCCTATTGACGTGTGGATGTGCACTAAATCAATCCATCAATCAATATCCTTTGTTTAACCAGGCAAACCAACTCCTTGAGATTAAAATCTCTTCTTCAAGAGTGACTTGGCCAAAAGGGCAGCAAAACAAAGACAGTCACGCACCACAATTAAAACAAATATATATATATATATATATATATATATATATATATATATATATATATATGTCTTGATTGGATTATCCAGAGAATAGTGCTCGATACCGTGGTAGAGCGCAATATGTATGTGTGGGAAAAATCACAAGACTACTTCATCTCTACAGAACTGTTTCATGAGGGGTTCCCTCAATCATCAGGAGATTTTAATGGAAGCATTCACATACAATGGTTTATATAGGGCACAGAGTGGGTGGGTACAGGCAGGCGTAGGGGCGTTGTGATTGGCTCATGTGTTACCTAGGAGGTGTTTCCGTCTGTGGCGGCATGTTGAAATGATTTCACTGCGCTTGTTGAGGGATGACAGGTCTGGATGATATATAATAAACAGTTTCTCTTTTAAGCATAGGTTGCATCTTTTATTACCACTGTTGTAAGGTGTGCTGGATGCAAGAATTTGCCATGTTATTGAATATTCAACATTATTGTCTTTGAGGTTCCAAATGTGTTTGCTGAGTTCTGTAGAATTCCGCAAAGTCTGGTTTCTAAAGGAGGCCTTGTGATTATTCCATCTTGTTTTGAACGCTCCTTCGGTTAATCCTACGTATGTGTTAATGTCCTTGCGTGTTACCTTTGCTTGGTAAAGGACTGATGTTTGTAAGCACCCTCCGTTGAGAGGGCAATCAGGTTTCTTGCGACAGTTACATTCCTTATTGGTTTCAGAGTCGTTTAGTCTGGGGGTGGGCAGTCCTTTTGCAATTGCTTTGTTGTGGTTTGAAATGATTTGTTGTATGTTATTCATACAGCTGTAGCTCAATTTAATGTTGTTATATATATATATATATATATATATAAATATATATATATATGTGTGTGTGTGGGGGGGGGGGAAAAATCACAAGACTACTTCATCTCTACAGAACTGTTTCATGAGGGGTTCCCTCAATCATCAGGAGAAAATCTCCTGATGATTGAGGGAACCCTTCCATCTCCAAAAGCTGTAGATGTTATAACGTGACTGGGCCGGTCACGCTGTTTATATGGAGGAAAAGTGGACGTGACGACAGGCTGTCCTCACTCAGGTTCGGCTAGAAATCGGGAGAAATTCGGGAGAATGGTTGTCCCGGGAGATTTTCGGGAGAGGCACTGAAATTCGGGAGTCTCCTGGAAAATTTGGGAGGGTTGACAAGTATGACATAAGCGGCCATAAGACCCCAATTCTGGAGTGTACACAATTTAGGAAATAAGAGCTAAAAGGATCTGTCCACGTATGTGGCCATTATAGTTAATGCGCCTTATATATGAAAATAGACCGGACTAGACCTACTCATCAGCAGTGTGGTACATCCCAGAGCACAGTTTATGTCAGGGGTCACCAACGCGGTGCCCGTAAGGACCAGATGAGTCGCCCACTGGCCTGTTCTAAAAATAGGCCAAATAGCAGCACTTACCAGTGAGCTGCCTCTAATTTTCAAATTGTATTTATTTACTAGCAAGCTGGTTTCACTTTGCTCAACATTTTAAATTCTAAGAGGGACAAAACTCAAATAGAATTAGAATATTCAAGAAAATATTTTAAAGACTTGGTCTTCACTTGTTTAAATACATTATTTATTTATTTTTTTTACTTTGCTTCTTATAACTTTCAGAAAGACAATTTTAGAAACAAATACAACCTTAAAAATTATTTAGGGATTTTTAAACACATATACATTTTTACCTTTTAAATACCTTCCTCTTCTTTCCTGACAATTTAAATCAATGTTCAAGTAAATTTCATTTTTTTATTGTAAATAATAATAAATACATTTTAATTTCATTCTTCATTTTAGCTTCTGTTTTTTCAACGAAGAATATTTGTGAAATATTTCTTCAAACTTGTTATGATTAAAATTCTAAAAAAATATTCTGGCAAATCTAGAAAATCTGTAGAATCCAATTTAAATCTTATTTCAAAGTATTTTGAATTTTTTTTTTTTGTTCTTGAAATTCTAGAAGAAATAATGATTTGTCTTTGTTAGAAATATAGCTCGGTCCAATTTGTTATATATTCTAACAAAGTGCAGATTGAATTTTAACCTATTTAAAACATGTCATCAAAATTCACAAAATAATCTTAATCATGAAAAAATAATAATAATGTTCCATAAATTATTTTTTTTTAAATTTCAAAAATATTCAAATCAGCTAGTTTTTCTCTTTTTTTTTCGGTTGAATTTTGGATTTCAAAAAGTCGAAATTGAAGATAAACTATGTTTAAAAATTTAATTTTCATTTTTTGTGTTTTCTCCTCTTTTAAACCGTTCAATTAATTATTTTTTTCATAATTTATTCTCTACGAAAAACCTTCTGTAAAAGGAAAAAAAATGTATGACGGAATGACAGACAGAAATACCCATTTTTTTATATTTGTATAGATTTATTTATTAAATGTAAATTCAGCAAATTGGCTATTTCTGGCAATTTATTTAAGTGTGTATCAAACTGGTAGCCCTTGGCATTAATCAGTACCCAAGAAGTAGCTCTTGCTTTCTAAAAGGTTGCTGACCCCTGCTTCATGTAAACCACAAGGAAGTGTTTTAAATGTAGATTACAATCTCAATATGACCCCTGTGTGTTTAAAGGCCTACTGAAAGCCACTACTAGCGACCACGCAGTCTGATAGTTTATATATCAATGATGAAATATTAACATTGCAACACGTGCCAATACGGCCGCTTTAGTTTACTAAATTGCAATTTTAAATTTCGCAATAAGTATCCTGTTGAAGACGTCTCGGTATGATGACGTGTGCACGTGATGTCACGCATTGTAGAGGACATTTTGTTCCAGCACGGTTTACAGCTATAAGTCATCTCTTTTCATCGCATAATTATACAGTATTATGGACATCTGTGTTGCTGAATCTTTTGCAATTTGTTCAATGAATAATGGAGACGTCAAAGAAGAAAGCTGTAGGTGGGAAGCGGTGTATTGCGGCCGGCTTTAGCAACACAAATACAGCCGGTGTTTCATTGTTTAAATTCCCGAAAGATGACGGTGAAGCTTTACTATGGAACAGAGCGGTCAAGCGAACACGGTTGGATTGGACCACACACACAAAGTACAGTGTGTTATGCAGCCATTATTTCAAAAGATCGTGTTTCGAAATGGGCATTGCTACCACCCGTCGACTGGGGCTGAAGAAAGTTGCGGGGCCGACCTTCAGGTTGTACAGGTACGACCATATAATCCCACTAAAACACTAGTAACACAATAAGCAGATAAGGGATTTTCCAGAATTATCCTATTAAATGTGTTTAATAACATCTGAATCGCTCCCACTGTATAGTCTTTATACTTTATTTTTTTCTAGTCCTTCACACTCACTTTCCTCATCCACAAATCTTTCATCCTCGCTCAATTTAATGGGGAAATCGTCGCTTTCTAGGTCCGAATTGCTCTCGCTGCTGGTGGCCATGATTGTAAACAATGTTCAGATGTGAGGAGCTCCACAACCCGTGACGTCACGCGCACATCGTCTGCTACTTCCGGTACAGGCAAGGCTTTTTTTATCAGCGACCAAAAGTTGCAAACTTTATGGTAGATGTTCTCTACTAAATCCTTTCAGCAAAAATATGGCAATATGGCGAAATGATGAAGTATGACACATAGAATGGACCTGCTATCCCCGTTTAAATAAGAAGATCTCATTTCAGTAGGCCTTTAAGATAACTACTTTCAGTCGGCCTGGAGTGGGTAGTGAGTAAGAAGGGCGGTGAGGAAAGATGAGTGATGTACGCAGGAAGGAGAAAGCTCTAAAGCCTGTCCCTGGCTGGCCAGTTTAGCAGCAGTGCAGACAGACGAGGCCGGCAGTCAATTACAGGTGCTTGTTAGACTATAAATGGAGCAAAGAAGTCTTGTTGCCCTTCCAGGAGAATACCAATGTAATTTGTTGGAACACCACCACAAATAACACTTGACTCTTATCTCCACGAGGACTGCTGTTCTCTCTCTCGCTCTCTCTCTCTCTCTCTCTCTCTCTCTCTCTCTCTCTCATTCATCTCCACTTTCGCTCAGCACTTTGGCTTTCATTTCTGTCAGTTACAGTAATAATCAAGTATCTTTTAAAAAAGGCAGTTGTGTTTATCTGTAATTGTTCACAATCAGCATCTGATGATGAACATGCTTTCGCAGATGTTGACCTTCAAATGTTTGCTTTTTGTCTTGCTAAAACCGGTTTATTAAATGGTACTACCGTATTTCCTTGAATTGCCGCCAGATATATAGTATGCACCTGCCTAGAATTACTGCCGTGTCAAACTCATTTCGCAAAATAATTGGCACATGCTTAACATTACCTCCGGCTCAGGATTAACGCCGGGTCAAACTCGTTTCGCCAAATAATTAGCATATGCCTAGAATTTCCACCGGGTCAAACTCGTCACGTCACGAGTGACACTCCACCTGTCGTCATTTTCAAAATGGAGGAGGCTGATTTCAATCATTTGAATTCGCATAAAGGGAAGAAGATTAAGAGCTATTCAGTAGGATTTAAGGTCCAAGCTATTGAATATGCTAAAAAGAACAGTAAGCAGCTATGTTTTATTAATATACCGTAGCTGCGTGTGTCAAATATGAGTCATTAAATGACTCCCGCCTCCTGGTGGTAGAGGGCGCTAGTGATCCTTCTTGCGACTACTCGGCTGCAGAAGAAGTGACAACAAGCAGCAAGAGTGAGCAGCGATCGTTTATTTTTGCACTTTTAACATGGAGGATTACATATCTAAAATAAAACAGTTTTCTAAACTGGACTTTCAATCGAAGCAGGAGGTAATAAAGGAAGATCTCCATCGAGACAGAGAGACTTTTAAAACTGAAGAAAGATAAGGAAGACTTCTATAAACAAGTTATCGATGCTTTTGATCAGAAGGAGCTGCACATGGACTTCATTTATAAGTAAAGGTAAGACCATGACGTTTTTTTTTATTAAATGTGCTTTTCATGATGGTATCCTTACATCACACTCAAATTTTTAAGCGCAGGCCTAAATTTACCGCATGCCTTTGGTAAACGCCGGAGTGAGAAGAGATTTTAAATTAATTAGTGCCCCGGCGGCAATTCAAGGAAATACGGTAATTAGACTCCAAACCTGGACGGTTGATTGAATGCATGAAATTCCAACCATCCAGCTTTTTATCTGCTTATCCGAGGTCGGGTCGTAGGGGCAACAGCCTAAGCAAGGAAGCCCGGACTTCCCTGTCCCGAGCTTCTTCGCCTAGCGTTCTCAGGCCAGCTGGGAGACATAGTCTCCCCAACGTGTCCTGGGTCTTCCCCGTGGCATCCTGCCACTCGGATGTACCCTCAACAACTCCCCAGGGAGACATCCTGACCAGATGCCTGAACAACCATGGGTCATACTTGTGTAGTGATTAGTAGATTAAGGACTCCAATTTAAGGTGCGGTAGTGGGAACAAATATAGGAAAACTATAAATTACACAGGAGGTAATAAAGATAGAACTAAGAATTAAAATAAACAGACTACTATCCAATAAAAATACCAGCAATCCTGTACAATATACAGAACAAGACAGGAGTACCGCAGTATTAAATAACAATCAGTGTCGCCACAATAGACCTGACTAGACCCTCTCATCAGCATTGTGCCTTACCTGTGGTCCGGAAAACAGGGTATTTGCCAATCGTATGCTAAAAAGTCACCCCTGTCCTCTTCAATCCTGTTCATACTTGCCAACCCTCCCCAATTTTCCGGGAGACTCCCGAATTTCAGTGCCTATCGCCAAGATCTCCCGGGACAACCATTCTCCCGAATTTCTCCCGATTTCTAGCCAGACCTGAGTGAGGACAGCCTGTCGTCACGTCCACTTTTCCTCCGGCCCAGTCACGTCATAACATCTACAGCTTTTGGAGAGTGCACAACTGCACACACAACAAGGAGGAGACTATTATATATGTCTCAGTTATCCATAGCTTTATCTAAAACCCATAAAGTAGGCAGGCATGGAGCTATTCCTCAGCGTGGGTTTATTCCAGCCGGCAGGTTAATACACTGACACACATCATTCGGATTCCCATCATGCATTGCTTCAAAACTGCGGCAAGTAGTAATGTCCAAAATAAGATAGTGGCGGGGAATAGAACGAGGATGTACAATTCAACCCTGAACTCACTCCTTTCCTGCAAATTAAATGTCACAGATGCTGCCCATACCTATCCTCCTTTAAAGACTGTGCTACTGGCTGCAAAGTATTTGCATTTTCAAATACAACAAGTAGAGAGGAGTGTTATGTCTGTGTATATGTAAATAAATGAACACTGAAATTCAAGTATTCCTTTTTTATATATATGTATATATATATATATATAAAGCAAAAATATGCAGTCCACACGTGTCCCTTATGTGTGACTGCCATCTACCGGTCACACTTATCATTACACCATGTGCCAAATAAAACTGCTTCAAGGTCGGTAAGCACAACCAAAATGATTCCGTATGTTAGGCGCACCGGGTTATAAGGCGCACCGTCGATTTTTGAGAAAATGAAAAGATTTTAAGTGCGCCTTATAGTCCAAAAAATATGGTACATGAATACTTTAGGCGCACCGTGTTCTAAGGCGCACTGGCGATTTTGGAGAAAATTAAATAATTTTAAGTGTGCCTTATAGTCCGAAAAATACAGGGAAATATAACAACCTGCCATTTGTGCTATTAGCAGGATAGTTTGATGGCTTGTCGGCCCATTACAGCTACCGTAGTCAGAGATATAAGTATTACTATGGTGTGTGTATAAGGACCGCAAAATGGCACCCATTAGCAAACATATTATCTGGCGTTTTGTGTCACAATATTATGCAAATCTAACTTTCCTGCTGATGTGTATTTGAAATCTGCATAAGTCCTGAAAATTTGCTCACGTCCGCCACTGTAGTCCGTGCCGATTCCGAAATCGATATGCTTCTTTTTCCTCTGCGTAAAGTTGTAACTTATATCTCACCATGAAAGCGCTAAAACATAGTGAGTTTACATTAAAGTTTTTTTATATATATATATATATATATAAATGAAAAACTTGAATTTCATATATATATATATATATATATATGTATATATATATATATATATATATGTATATATATATATATATATATATATATATATATATATATATATATATATATATATGTATATATATATATATATACATATATATATGTATATATATATATATATATATATATATATATATATATATATCTATATATATATATATATATATATACATATATATATGTATATATATATATATATATACATATATATATGTATATATATATATATATATATATATATATATATATATATATGTATATATATATATATATATATATATACATATATATATGTATATATATATATATATATATATATATATATAGATATATATATGTATATATAAATGTATATATATATATATATATATATATAAATGAAAAACTTGAATTTCAGTGAATTCTAGCTATAAATATATACTCCTCCCCCCTTAACCCCGCCCCACCCACCCTAACCCCACCCACTTCCCAAATTCGTAGGATCTGAAGATTGGCAAGTATGGTCCTGTTACTCATCTTCACCTTAGGAACCGTGTACAAAATAGCCTGAGCTGGCCGCTCATCAGACAAAAAGCCATCACTGGAAGTGTATTTTGAGAGTTTTAACAAGCAAAATGGCACAGATTCTGAAATGACCCTTGTAAAGTTCTAGCAAGAACACGCCATCTTTTAAATCGGACGTTTATCCTCGGTCGGAAATGAGCTTTCCTCTTGACTGACAGCCAGATTAGCGTCCTTCTATTGATTTGCGGCGCACCAAACCTGTTTTTTTTTTTTTTTTTGTCCGACCTTGCGAGCACCTGCTCTGTTTACACCTGAAAATGCAGCATTTCCTCTCTTTGGAAGTCAATAGAAAAGCAGATGTCTGCCGGTTTAAGTGCTGGATGGTCTCCCCCAGGTAATGAGTCACCACTAGCGGCGAACTGCAGGCGTGACCCCGCCACTGCTCCCCAGCAGTAATGATAGAAAAAGACATCTAACACCTGCTCCTTTCCTTCGCAACTTTTCATTGGCGCTCCGACGCCTAATTCTCCGGCTCTCTGCCTGGTAAACGTTGTTGAAGGCGCCGTTTGAGTGCAGCGGAGTCAAGGGTGTCCTCCGGTTCGTTGCTTCATTGAAATGTCAGCGCTTGACACAGGGGTCGGCGCGGACGCCGCACGGCCTTGCACTCATCACACAAGATTGCAGTCTTTTGATGGGGTCAACGCGACGACACGTCTTCTCAGACGCTGAGTGGACTCTCTGGAATTGTCAGGTTCAAACACTGATGACATCTATTCATCAGACAAGAAGCAAGGAACCATGCAGAGACAGAGTTCAATTTAGCTCATGAGGAGAACGCATGGAGCTGCGCACTTAGTCACAGTCTTGCCCTATGCTCTAAGATTCAGCTCCTGTGTCCCTCTATTTATTCAGGAGTTCCAAAGTCAACATCACTGAGGCCACCTCTAAAAGGAGTGGTCACATATATTATGCAAAGCAGGTCCAGGACGCACAATATGTGACGGAATGTGCTTGTGATATCGCCTTGTCTCTGCTTTGTCTGCGTGCTGTCGTCTTATCTGCCTTGAGGTCCTTGAAGTCCTTGGCTGTTAGCGGGTTAAAGCAAAGATAACATCTGCGGCTGAGGCCACCCCTCAGACAATAACTTTTTGTCCTTGCACAGATAGAAAAAGTACAGCTTAAGCACAAAAGCTAATAACTAAAATGACGGACTTTAAGCATACTAAAGTTTTGTGATAATATAATCAATGATTATTTTAAGAGGAATGCATTCACACGTCTATAAAGTCATGTTTCCGGCACTTGGCTTGACATCTTGCTTATGTGTCTCATACTGTTCTTTGTGTGGTATTTTCAGTCTTCCTATGTTATATCATCACTTTCTGTGTCTTGCCAATGTCCTTGATTGGGAACCAGGACACACCTGTTCCTAGTTGGCAACCAGGACTCACCCGTTCCTGGTTGGCAACCAGGCTCCTCTATATGTCCTTCAGTACAGGGTTTGATCCTTGCGCAAAAACTTTCTCACGTATGGTTATTCAACTTCCTCTTCTGCTCTTCCAGATTTTGACAATTTCCAAAAATTCCCAGCTTTCGCAGAATTCCAGGTCTTCTGGGACATTTTTCACATTGAAAATGAATCGGCCATTTTTCAAACTTCCACTATTTCCACATTTTTCAACGATTCAAACCAATTTGTTCCACCATCTTGGAAATTCAAACTACCCTATTTCCACATGAAAAAAAAGTCCTGGATCTGCCTGTCATGATCTGTGGTCCGGATCATGTTTTGTTTATTTATGTTCTGTTAGTTTTGGACTCCTTTAGTTCCTGTTTGTGCACCTCCTGAGTTTAGTCACCATGGTTACTTATGATTTTCACCTGCCTCTGTTATGACTTTACTCAAGGGAAGTGACGGCAAACAGACACCAGAGCGTGGTATGTTCAATAATTTATTATATATATAGTAAATATATATAATAAGAATAATAAACAATACTAACTAATAAACTAAGGAAATGAGGTGACAAAAATCCAAGAGTGTGTATGGTGTAAGACTATGTGTAGAATTTAACTGGTGTGTGTGTTACCAAACTGTTGAACGAGATACGAGGAAGTCCAGGAGGCAGACAGGTGATCAGGGGCGAGAGAGAGGTGTCAGAGTCCAGGGGGCGAGCGAGGAGACGAGGAACGAGGGAGGCAGTCGAGATCCAGGGCAACGGAAGGAAAACACTGCTGAAAAACACGGTAGAAGACAAAGGACAAATCAAGCAACGGAGAGGAAACAATGATAGAGCAGACAGCTTCGCTTACAGTACACCGTTAGAGAACTAAGTTCCCGCGCCGATCCTTGAGTCCACTAGTCCTTCATTCAGCTCGCCCTCGTCAGTCACAGGTGTCCAGGTTGCCTGATCATCTGCAGGCTTGTAGCTGCGTGGGCGTGCTTCTCCCAGCGCGAGCAGGGGCGTGTCCGAACGCGCTGTCAGCGGATCCTCCGGGTGCTCCCGCAAAGGAGGGAGACGCAGACTACGCGGGCGCCGTTACAGCCTCTGTTGTTCGGGACACACATGTGTCTAATCAAGAGACTTCTATTTAAGTCTGCCTTTGTTGATCACTCGTTCTGGCTTCATCGCCAAGTGAGTTTTGTTCCAGGCTCTAGTCCGTGCTAATTTGTAGCGATCGGGACCTTGTTCCGTCTGTTTGTTTTCTGTTTTCTAACTGTTTTCTGTTTATTTACGGTTAAATTATGTCGTTACCTGCAAGTTCGTTACGGAGTCCTTCCTCTTGCTTCCTGGGAGAACAAACCCGGACGTGACACTTCCAGAATCCCTGGTTTTCTAAAGCCGCTTTTCTGGCGACAACTCCTTCCACATTTGTCAACCCATTTCAACCGTTTCTGTTAGGAACTCTCATGTCTGCTGTTGTGTGTCCCCGAGTATGCAAGAATCCAGGAGAGTTGAGTGAAGGTAAGAGGAATTTAATTCAGAACTCATAAAAAAACAGAGTGGATGTGAGATCGACAGGCGGATCGGTGTGGCGTCTTCAGTAATGCGGACGTTGTACCGATCCGTTGTGGTGAAGAAGGAGCTGAGCCGGAAGGCAAAGCTCTAAATTTACCGGTCTACGTTCCCATCCTCACCTATGGTCATGAGCTTTGGGTCATAACCGAAAGGACAAGATCACGGGTACAAGCGGCCCAAATGAGTTTCCTCCGCCGGGTGGCGGGTCTCTCCCTTAAAGATAGGGTGAGAAGCTCTGCCATCCGGGAGGAACTCAAAGTAAAGCCGCTGCTCCTCCACATGGAGAGGAGCCAGATGAGGTGGTTCGGGCATCTGGTCAGGATGCCACCCGAACGCCTCCCTAGGGAGGTGTTTAGGGCACGTCCAACCGGTAGGAGGCCACGGGGAAGACCCAGGACACGTTGGGAAGACTATGTCTCCCGGCTGGCCTGGGAACGCCTCGGCATCCCCTGGGAAGAGCTAGACGAAGTGGCTGGGGAGAGGGAAGTCTGGGCTTCCCTGCTTAGGCTGCTGCCCCCGCGACCCGACCTCGGATAAGCGGAAGATGATGGATGGATGGATGGATAAAAAAACAAATAAACATAAAGCAGTCGTGCAAAGTAACGTTCTCAACATGATATTAACTTCGAGCACTGAGGAGTGCTGGAGTGAAACATAGCTTGATTGACAGCAGGTGTGAACCACTGCCAATCAACGAAAAGAGAAAAACAGTGCTCGTGAATAAAACAGGAAATACAACAAAGTAAGAGCACTGAACAGGAAGCAAATACAAAAACACGAAAATTAACAGAAATAAAGTGACAGATTGTCACAGTTTCACCGTCAAAACATTCTTTTTGAACTGGAAAAATTCCCGGTTTACCCGAAATTCCTAGAAATTCCATAATACCTTTTTCCTGAGGAAGCTTAGGTCCTTTAATGTGTGCAGCAAGCTGTTGGAGATCTTGTATCAGTCCGTTGTGCCCAGTGCCCTGTACTTTGCAGCGCTCTGTTGGGGGAGCAGCAGCTGGACTGGCTTGCCTGTAGTCCAGACCTGTCTCCCGTTGAACATGTGTGGCCCATTATGAAGCCTTGAATACCAGAAGGGAGACCCCGGACTGTTGAACAACTTAAGCTGTACATCAAGCAAGAATGGGAAAGAAGTCCACCTGAAACGCTTCAAAAATGTGTCTCCTCAGTTCCCAAACGTTTACTGAGTGTTGTTAAAAGGAAAGGCCATGTAACACACTGGTAAAAATGCCAGTGACAACTTTTTTGCAATGGGTTGCTGCCATTAAATTCCAAGTTAATGATTATTTGCAAAAAAAAATAAGTCAATCAATCAATCAATCAATCAATCAATGTTTACTTATATAGCCCTAAATCACTAGTGTCTCAAAGGGCTGCATAAACCACAACACAAACCACTACCACATCCTCGGTAAGCCCACATAAGGGCAAGGAAAACTCACACCCAGTGGGACGTCGGTGACAATGATGACTATGAGAACCTTGGAGAGGACCAAAGCAATGGATGTCGAGCGGGTCTAACATGATACTGTGAAAGTTCAATCCATAATGGATCCAACACAACCGCGGGAGTCCAGTCCAAAGCGGATCCAACACAGCAGCGAGAGTCCCGTTCACAGCGGAGCCAGCAAGAAACCATCCCAAGCGGAGGCGGATCAGCAGCGCAGAGATGTCCCCAGCCGATACACAGGCGAGCGGTCCATCCTGGGTTCCGACTCTGGACAGCCAGTACGTCATCCATGGCCACCGGATCAGACCGCTCACCTGCACCGGCTTCCTGTGCACTTAAGATGCACTTAAGTAAATATCTTATCTTTGCAGTCTATTCAATTGAATATAAGTTGAAAAGGATTTGCAAATCATTGTATTCTATTTTTATTTACCATTTCCACAAGGTGCCAACCCACAGCAACAATTAGCTTTCAGTTCTGCGGGGAACACTGGGTGCGTAAAAGCGCTAAGAGCTACCCCAGACTTCAAAGGGTTTTTCTGAAAAAAACTAGATCCGGCCTTCAGCTTTTACAACCAATGTTTTTTTGACCTAATTAGAGATGAATCTGCTTTTTTTTCTCGTGTTTGTAGGCACTCGACTACCAATGGTTAATTGAATTGAAGGCCTAATTGGAGGTTTTAGGGTATACTATCGCAGGTAAAATGTGCCCTCGGCCTCCCTCACCAAAGTGTTAATTGGATTGTTCACTTACATGCCTCATCTTGTCCCACCTTGCCTGTTAATACAAATATAATTGCCACACCAGCCTGGTAATTGGCTTTTGGGGCGCTGAAATATGCGTGGGAGGATGTGTGTGGGAGCCCCGTGGGGAAATGAATGACCGTTTGTGGATGTTTTTTTTTGAAAGGGAAAGCGTCCGCGCTGCGTCGGTGTGTTTTGTGCGCCAGTCGCTTTATTTGAGGGCAAGGCTTTGTTCGGCGTGTGTGCTCGTTAATAAGCCGCGTGCGTGTATTGACGCTTTAGAGCCGGTTGCAGTCTGGTCAGCCTGATTCCCTTTCAGCCAATTGCGGCTTATGTTGTCCTTTTATGGCCATAATTAACAGTCGTGTGTGTGTTTGTGTGTTCTTGTATTCTACCCTTCTTGAGATATCAACAAAGAAAAAGTATCTACCATATGAGGACCGGTGAACAAGTGGGGACTGAAGTCATGGTCCCGAAATGGAAAACCATAAGGAGGGATGTTTTTTTTTTTTTTTCAAATTAACTGTGTAATTAACAGTTAATTTGAAAAAAAGTGTTCCCCGTCTGGTCAACATATGAAATAACAAGTGTGTGTAAACATTTCAAATGTGCCCCCTTTGGCCAAATTTAATTTAAAAAATAAATAAAATACATATGTTTGTACAGACATACTGTAAAAACCAATTACAGGCAAAACAAAAAAATATATATACATATAAGTAAAAGTTAAACTTTTTTTAATATTTGCATCGTATGTATATATTATTATTGTTGCAAATACTAATATTTATATATCTAGAAAGGGTGGTCCTTAAGAGGTAGGAATCTTTTGAGGGCTCAAGAAGGTAAGAAATAAAAGAATGAGTGTTTGTTTGTTCTTGTATTCTATCCTTCTTGAGACATCAACAAGGAAAATAAGCTTCCATATGAGCACCGGTGAACAAGTGAGGACCGAAATCATGCTCCTAAAACGGAAAACCATAAGGAGGGATTTTTTTCATATTAACTGTGTCGCTTTTAAAAGTGCTCCCTGTTTGGTCAACATATGAAATAACAAGTGTGTGTAAAAATATGAAATGTGCCCCCTTTGGCCAAAATTCATAAAATAGAATAAATACATATTTATGTAGAGACATACTGTAAAAAATTGAAGTAAATAATGAAGATTAAAAACCAATCACAAAAAAAAAAATAAAAACATGTATACACATAACTAAAAGTTCAACTTTTTTTATATTTGCAATGTAGTGAAGTGAATTATATTTATATAGCGCTTTTCTCAAGTGACTCAAAGCGCTTTACATAGTGACACCCAATGTCTAAGTTACATTTAAAGCAGTGTGGGTGGCACTGGGAGCAGGTGGGTAAAATGTCTTGCCCAAGGACACAACGGCAGTAACTAGAATGGCACAAGCGGGAATCGAACCTGCAACCCTCAAGTTGCTGGCACGGCCACTCTACCAACCGAGCTATGCCACCCGTATGTATATATTATTAATGTTGTAGATGCAAATCTTTATATATCTTGAAAGGGTGGTGCTAAAGAGGTAGGAATCTTTCGAGGTCTCAAGAAGGTAAGAAATACAAGAATGAGTGTTTGTTTGTTCTTGTATTCTATCCTTCTTGAGACATCAACAAGGAAAATAAGCTTCCATATGAGCACCGGTGAACAAGTGAGGACCGAAATCATGCTCCTAAAAAGGAAAACCATAAGGAGGGATTTTTTTTTCATATTAACTGTGTCACTTTTAAAAGTGCTCCCTGTTTGGTCAACATATGAAATAACAAGTGTGTGTAAAAATGTGAAATGTGCCCCCTTTGGCCAAAATTCATAAAATAGAATAAATACATATTTATGTAGAGACATACTGTAAAAAAATTGAAGTAAATAATGAAGATTAAAAACCAATTACAAAAAAAAAAAAAATGTATACACATAACTAAAAGTTAAGCTTTTTTTATATTTGCATCGTAGTGAAGTGAATAATATTTATATAGCGCTTTTCTCAAGTGACTCAAAGCGCTTTACATAGTGACACCCAATGTCTAAGTTACATTTAAAGCAGTGTGGGTGGCACTGGGAGCAGGTGGGTAAAATGTCTTGCCCAAGGACACAACGGCAGTAACTAGGATGGCACAAGCGGGAATCGAACCTGCAACCCTCAAGTTGCTGGCACGGCCACTCTACCAACCGAGCTATGCCACCCGTATGTATATATTATTAATGTTGTAGATGCAAATCTTTATATATCTTGAAAGGGTGGTGCTAAAGAGGTAGGAATCTTTCGAGGGCTCAAAAAGGTAAGAAATACAAGAATGAGTGTTTGTTTGTTCTTGTATTCTATCCTTCTTGAGACATCAACAAGGAAAATAAGCTTCCATATGAGCACCGGTGAACAAGTGAGGACCGAAATCATGCTCCCAAAACGGAAAACCATAAGGAGGGATTTTTTTTCATATTAACTGTGTCGCTTTTAAAAGTGCTCCCTGTTTGGTCAACATATGAAATAACAAGTGTGTGTAAAAATATTAAATGCGCCCCCTTTGGCCAAAATTCATAAAATAGA
>NC_084620.1:60832077-60857077 GCF_033978795.1 Nerophis ophidion
ACATAATAGTGGGAGTCCAGTCCATAGTGGATCTAACATTATAGTGAGAGTCCAGTCCATAGTGGATCTAACATAATAGTCAGAGTCCAGTCCATAGTGGATCTAACATAATAGTGGGAGTCCAGTCCATAGTGGATCTAACAAAATAGTGAGAGTCCAGTCCATAGTGGAGCCAACATAATAGTGTGAGTCCAGTCCATAGTGGATCTAACATAATAGTGAGAGTCCAGTCCATAGTGGATGTAACATAATAGTGAGAATCCAGTCCATAGTGGATGTAACATAATAGTGAGAGTCCAGTCCATAGTGGATCTAATATAATAGTGAGAGTCCAGTGCATAGTGGATGTAACATAATAGTGAGAGTCCAGTCCATAGTGGATCTAATATAATAGTGAGAGTCCAGTGCATAGTGGATCCAACATAATAGTGAGAGTCCAGTCCATAGTGGATCCAACATAATAGTGTGAGAGTCCAGTCCATAGTAGATCTAATATAATAGTGAGAGTCCAGTCCATAGTGGATGTAACATAATAGTGAGAGTCCAGACCATAGTGGATCTAATATAATAGTGAGAGTCCAGTCCATAGTAGATCTAATATAATAGTGAGAGTCCAGTCCATAGTGGATGTAACATAATAGTGAGAGTCCAGTGCATAGTGGATCTAACATAATAGTGACAGTCCGGTCCATAGTGGATCTAAAATAATAGTGTGAGAGTCCAGTCCATAGTGGATCTAACATAATAGTGAGAGTCCAGTCCATAGAGGATCTAACATAATAGTGCGAGTCCAGTCCATAGTGGATCTAACATTATAGTGAGAGTCCAGTCCATAGTGGATCTAACATAATAGTCAGAGTCCAGTCCATAGTGGATCTAACATAATAGTGGGAGTCCAGTCCATAGTGGATCTAACAAAATAGTGAGAGTCCAGTCCATAGTGGAGCCAACATAATAGTGTGAGTCCAGTCCATAGTGGATCTAACATAATAGTGAGAGTCCAGTCCATAGTGGATCTAACATAATAGTGTGAGTACAACCCATTTAGCATGTATAATCCGGTGCGCACTATGGTCTGGAAAACACAGTACATTTATTCCAACCTGGTTTAGAAATCCATTGACTGAATGACACAAAATGCCTGAAATATGCAAAAGCATTAAGAATTCTAATTGGGGGGACGAACCAAAACTGACATGACTGAAGTGTAAAGGTGAGCCATGGAACAGGTGATGAAGGTGTGATTGATGTGAATGAATTCAGAAGCTGCAGATATCAAACACACATGCTCTTGATAGGCTCTAACCTTTATGTGAAGTCTTCATTTAAAAAAAATGAAAAAAGACTCGTAAACATCCTTTCTTTGGGTTTGGCTTCTGTGTCCGTGCGCCGTTCCGCCTCATTTGCCGGTAGTTGTGTTGTCTCCGGCTGATGGATCGGTCCTTGGCACACACACATGTCCTGATCCAGCGACTGGGGACTGAAGCGGATCTCAATCCGACGCCGTAGAGTTTGAGTCGATGGCAGCGGCGGAGAGGCAGACAAGACGGTCAATAGCCGGCTGGACCGTCTTCAAGATCACAACGACCGGGTGTTGTCGATGATACTGGGAGAAGAAAGACCACCCCTGCGGACCAAATTACAGGTTTCCTTCGTTAATGCGTTTGTATCTGGATTTTGCAACTCAACGCCAAAAAAACGGAAATGCTGATTATCGGTCCTGCTAGACACCGACCTCTATTTAATAATACAACTTTAACATTTGACAACCAAACAATTAAACAAGGCGACTCGGTAAAAAATCTGGGTATTATCTTCCACCCAACTCTCTCCTTTGAGGCACACATTAAAAACGTTACTAAATCGGCCTTCTTTCATCTCCGTAATATCGCTAAAATTCGCTCCATTCTGTCCACTAAAGACGCTGAGATCATTATCCATGCGTTTGTTACGTCTCGTCTCGATTACTGTAACGTATTATTTTGGGGTCTCCCCATGTCTAGCATTAAAAGATTACAGTTGGTACAAAATGCGGCTGCTAGACTTTTGACAAGAACAAGAAAGTTTGATCCTATTACGCACATACTGTATATACCTTTATATACATATATACATACATATATACCTATACTGTATATACCTTTATATACATATATACATACATATATACCTTTACTGGCTCACCTGCACTGGCTTCCTGTGCACTTAAGATGTGACTTTAAGGTTTTACTACTTACGTATAAAATACTACACGGTCTAGCTTCATCCTATCTTGCCGATTGTATTGTACCATATGTCCCGGCAAGAAATCTGCGTTCAAAGGACTCCGGCTTATTAGTGATTCCCAAAGCCCAAAAAAGTCTGCGGGCTATAGAGTGTTTTCATTTCGGGCTCCAGTACTCTGGAATGCCCTCCTGGTAAAAGTTCGAGATGCTACCTCAGTAGAAGCATTTAAGTCTCACCTTAAAACTCATTTGTATACTCTAGCCTTTAAATAGACTCCTTTTTAGACCAGTTGATCTGCCGTTTCTTTTCTCTTTCTCCTATGTCCCACTCTCCCTTGTGGAGGGGGTCCGGTCCGATCCGGTGGCCATGTACTGCTCGCCTGTTTATCGGCTGGGGACATCTCTGCGCTGCTGATCCGCCTCCGCTTAGGATGGTTTCCTGCTGGCTCCGCTGTGAACGGGACTCTCGCTGCTGTGTCGGATCCGCTTTGGACTGGACTCTCGCGGCTGTGTTGGATCCATTATGGATTGAACTTTCACAGTATCATGTTAGACCCGCTCGACATCCTTTGCTTTCCTCCTCTCCAAGGTTTCTCATAGTCATCATTGTCACTGACGTCCCACTGGGTGTGAGTTTTCCTTGCCCTTATGTGGGCCTACCGAGGATGTCGTGGTGGTTTGTGCAGCCCTTTGAGACACTAGTGATTTAGGGCTATATAAGTAAACATTGATTGATTGACGACTTTTGGACCATCTGCGATCTAAAAAAAGCTTGCATTTACACAGAAAACACTTTTGTAAGAGGATTGTATTGATAAATCCAGCACATAAATCAGCTGTTACACGGACTAAGCTATCATATTGTTGTCTGATTGCATCCAAGCTTACCCGTCTGCGGATATTTGATCGTAATTACCTGTAAAGTCCTTAAAGGACCCTTAGCACCTAGAGGACATTTCACTAACAAGTTTTTTTTTATGTACGTTTGTAAATTAAAGTGCACTTTTTGTACAGAATGCCACTACAATAATTAAAAACTAATAAAGTGCACTAGTGTGCATGATGTCACACAAGATATTTCAATAAGTGCTAAATAAAAACTAGCTGCATAATATGAAATCAAATAGTGTATGTCCTTCGCTATGTGGTAGGTTCCTGCGGACATTATCTCCTTCTGTTGTTGACTATTTTTTTCCTACGGTGTTGATGTGGAAGTGGTTGCCTTGTTGGTGTGGCACCGAACGGAGATGTTGACATGCGGAGTTTCAAGCACTCTTCATTCTATAGCGGGTGACTTTTCAAATGATGCTAAATATTAGCAATAATGCTACTTTTTGTAGCAACGCTTTTGACATATTACGGTTGTCTGTTCGACATCTTCCCACTTGAAGCCAAACCACCGCCAGCCAGCCTGCTGTTTTTCTTTGGAATTAATTCTTTCTTCGTTTGTTACCAGATTGGCACCCTTTTTCTCACCACAGCTAACGTTACCCATGCTGCTACCTCTCTGCTCCGCAAGGGTGTATACGTATGTGACGTATGTGAGAAGGTGCGCTTGTTTTATGTCTCTGTGCGAAGCAGAGACAACACAGAGTGATAAAAACGTGTGAGAACGTATGCTTGAATATTACGATATAGTCATTTTCTATATCGCACAGAGACAAACCCGCGATATATCGGGTATATTCAAATTATCGCCGAGCCCTACTTCAAACCTTCAAGTCCTTTGTCCGGTGATGTCCCTTATTTGTGAATTATATTTATATAGCGCTTTTTCTCCAGTGACTCAAAGCGCTTTACATAGTGAAACCCAATATCTAAGTGTGGGTGGCACTGGGAGCAGGTGGGTAAAAAGGTCTTGCCCAAGGACACAACGGCAGTGACTAGGTTGGCAGAAGCGGGAATCGAACCTGCAACCCTCAAGTTGCTGGCACGGCCGCTCTACCAACCGAGCTAAACCGCCCCACAGTTGCTGTGTTCCAAGGTCTGTGTCAGGTTCAAACACTTCTGACATCTATTAAACAGGACAAGAAGCAAAGAATCAAACAGAGACAGATCTCAATTTGGCTCAATTGGAGGAGAAACGTCTGGTCCGTACTCTTGTACAGTTTCCAGCACGCTCCGACGAAAAAAGGTTTACGTCTCATCTTTTATTTGGATCTTCCCTGTTTACACAGCAGCAGCTGTTTCTAATGGAATGGGGGTGTCAGGGTTTCCTCTGACAGTTTGACTACATTGTAGTTTTTTCCTCTGCATTTGTTTGTTTCCTCTGTGTTTAGTATTTCCTGTCCTTAGTTCCTGTCTAGTGCTCTTATTTTGGTTCGGCTTCCTGTCTGTCTCCCTGTGTCCTGTTTTCACTCAGCTGCGGCTGATTGGCGTCTGGCCACACCTGGTGTCAATCAGCCAGCTCCTATTTAACCTGCTTTGTTCCTCCAGTCAGTGCTGGATCATTTGTATTGTTGTGTCAATATCATTTTCTACTTGTCATTCCTACTGGTCCTGTGATTGCAGCGTCGCGGTAAACTTACTATTTTTTGTTCCCTGCTTCCGATTTGTTTGTTCATAGCCCTTAGTTTGTTATATCCGCCCACGCGCGCGCTTTTTGTTTGTACCCTTTGTTTGTTGTAGTTGTAGTATTTTATATTAAAATCATGTTTGCTCACTCCATGCCTGCCTCCATCTCTGCATCTTGGGGTTCGTCAACAAATAACTCTGACAGGGGGTAAACAGCCATTGTTTTTGGTCACATTAACACAAAAGAAAAAGATGCCTCAGGCTTGGGCTGATCCTGGATCAAGCTTGGGAAAGTCTTGGATCACAATAGATACCCCCCCCACCCCACCCCCCTACCCCCCACCCCCCCTCCCCCTCCCGTTTCCTCCCACCGTACACAATGGAATTTTACAAGCCTTTGTCTTGGTGCAACAAAGACAACCTTTTGTCTGTTCATTGGGAACTCAGAGAACGGAACGTTTTTTGATCATTGACATCCAATTTTTCTGACAGTCTTTAATCTGTCCTCAATGAGGGATTCCTGCAGCATAAAAATCATTGTTCCTTTGCCTGGCTGCACCTGTTGCACGGCTCTGCAGAGCGAGCATTGTCCACAACTAGCCTGCGATGAAGAGGCTTTGTGGTGCCAGGCCGCTTGAAAGCACCTCAGCTCAATTGCCAGAGCGGGGGAGGGGAAAAAACCAAAAAAACATAAAAAATATATTATAAAACATAAAAACTAAATTGTATCAGACTGCCGATATTATTGGCCGATAAATGCTTTAAAATGTAATATGGGAAATTATTGCTGTCCGTTTTAAAAAGTAAAATTTATGACTAAAACACGGCTGTACTGAGTGGTACACGGACGTAGAAAGAAGTACAGAGCGCCAATAAAGCTTAAAGGCACTGCCTTTGCGTGCCGGCCCAGTCACATAATATCTACGGCTTTTCACACACACAAAAGTGAATGCATGCATACTTGGTCAACAGCCATACAGGTCACACTGAGGGTGGCCGTATAAACAACTTTAACACTGTTACTAATGTGTGTACCCACACCAAACAAGAATGACAAACACATTTCGGGAGAACATCCGCACCGTAACACAACATAAACACAACAGGACAAATACCCAGAACCCCTATGCAGCGGCATAGCTCGGTTGGTAGAGTGGCCGTGCCAGCAACTTGAGGGTTGCAGGTTCGATTCCCGCTTCCGCCATCCTAGTTACTGCCGTTGTGTCCTTGGGCAAGACACTTTACCCACCTGCTCCCAGTGCCAACCACACTGGTTTAAATGTAACTTAGATATTGGGTTTCACTATGTAAAGTGCTTTGAGTCACTAGAGAAAACCGCTATATAAATATACTTCACTTCACTAACTGTTCTGGGACGCTACAACGTACCACCCGCTACCCCTTACACACACATCTCAACCCCGCCCCACCAACTCCGTCCACTTCAACATCCTCATGCTCTCTCAGGGAGAGCATGTCCCAAATTCCAAGCTGCTGTTTTGAGGCATTTTGAAAAAAAATATTGCACTCTTTGACCTCCAACCTCTGAGGACTAAGCTACGAACAATGGGAGACCGGGCTTTCTGTTCCGCCGCTCCCAGTCCGTGGAACGCTCTCCCCGACCAACTGAGGGCACCACAGACTGTGAATGCTTTTTTAAAAAAGGCTTAAAAAAACCTTCTTTTTTAAAAATATATGCATACTAGTTCTAGCTATTAGAATGTTCTAGTTTTCATTTGTTTTGTTTATTTTCATTATCTTTTTATTTATTTATTTTTAATACACTATAGCACTTTGAGGTTGTTTACTCCCCCCCACACACACACCTCAACCCCGCCCCCTCCCCAAACCCCGCCCACATCAACCTCCTCATGCTCTCTCAGGGAGAGCATGTCCCAAATTCCAAGCTGCTGTTTTGAGGCATTTTGAAAAAAAATATTGCACTCTTTGACCTCCAACCTCTGAGGACTACTCTACGAACAATGGGAGACCGGGCTTTCTGCTCCGCCGCTCCCAGAACCGTGGAACGCTCTCCCTGACCACCTGAGGGCACCACAGACTGTGGATGCTTTTTTAAAAAAGGCTTAAAAACCCTTCTTTTTTTTAAATATATGCATACTAGTTCTAGCTATTAGCATGTTCTAGTTTTCATTTGTTTTATTTATTTTCATTATCTTTTTATTTATTTATTTTTAATACACTGTAGCACTTTGAGGTTGTTTACTCCCCCCCACACACACACCTCAACCCCGCCCCCTCCCCAAACCCCGCCCACATCAACCCCCTCATGCTCTCTCAGGGAGAGCATGTCCCAAATTCCAAGCTGCTGTTTTGAGGCATTTTGAAAAAAAATATTGCACTCTTTGACCTCCAACCTCTGAGGACTACTCTACGAACAATGGGAGACCGGGCTTTCTGCTCCGCTGCTCCCAGAACCGTGGAACGCTCTCCCTGACCACCTGAGGGCACCGCAGACTGTGGATGCTTTTTTAAAAAAGGCTTAAAAACCCTTCTTTTTTTAAAATATATGCATACTAGTTCTAGCTATTAGCATGTTCTAGTTTTCATTTGTTTTATTTATTTTCATTATCTTATTTATTTATTTATTTATTTTTAATACACTGTAGCACTTTGAGGTTGTTTACTCCCCCCCACACACACACCTCAACCCCACCCCCTCCCCAAACCCCGCCCACGTCAACCCCCTCATGCTCTCTCAGGGAGAGCATGTCCCAAACTCCAAGCTGCTGTTTTGAGGCATGTTAAAACAAAATAATGCACTTTGTGACTTGAATAATAAATATGGCAGTGCCATGTTGGCATCCTCCAACCTCCGAGGGCAAAGCTACGAACAATGGGAGACTCAGTCCGTGGAATGCTATCCCTGACCACCTGAGGGCACCACAGACTGTGGATGCTTTTAAAAAAGGGCTTAAAAAATGCCTTTTTTTAGATATATGCATACTAGTTCTAGCTATTAGGCTGTTCTAATTGTTTTAATTTGTTTTTATTTTTGTATTTTAATACACTCTGGCTCTTTAAGGTTGTTTGCTGAATGTAAAGGGCTTTTAAAAATAAAATCTATTATTTTAATTTTTTTTCATAACTTGAGTTGATTTATTTTGGAAAACCTTGTTACATTTTATAATGCATCCAGCGGGGCATCACAACAAAATTAGGCACAATGTGTTAATTCCTTGACTGTATCGCTCGATATCGGAATGGGTGATTAAGAATTGGACAATATCGGAATATCGGATATCGACAAAAAAGCAATTATCGGACATCTCTAATAAAAGGAAACCACGGAGGTCGAGATAGCGGGCTTCTGACGCTCAGCTGCAGCACCGACATTGAAATTGAAATTGAGAGCGAGGGGAGGACTGAGCGGCATATTCCGGAAGGACCAGAACTCCTTTGGCGGTGCCGGCGCTCTCTGCATTCCTCTCATGGCCGAGCCACGCTTGCCTGCAGAAGAAAGGTTTTCTTGTTTTGTTGAGAGTCGAAACACGCTTTCCACTCGCCTGCTTTGCATTCAACCCTTTTTTTCCGGAGCAGAGTGGAGCGTCTCGTTGCTAGTTCCATCTTTGATCACATGAAAGGAAGAGGACAGGTGCTCTCGCAGCAAACAAACTGCTGTAAATATTGCCGGGTGCCTCCTTGATAGCCTCCTTTGTGTTTTCATGCTGCTGGTGATTCACCTCCACAAAAACTGCCTTTTTTTAAAACTTCCAGAACAAGTGCATTTCAATCAAGACGCCGCCCACCTCACCACTTAATAGTCATCCGCTTAGACGGTGTGTGTGCAAGCACGCCGCAGATATAAGCAGAGGATATTTTGCTTGTGGAGGTGGAAGACATCAAAGGGGTTGTTTGTTTTTTTGGACGTAATGGTAGCACCCTGGCTCCATCTCCCTCCTGGAAACATGAATTCCTTATCTGAAGGAGGCTTGTCTAATCACACATGAACCCACGGCAGATTAGTGCAGCATGTTCTCACTTTTCTTGCATGGACTTATATTTATTGTAGTGTAAAGCAAGGGGTCGGCAAGCCAAAATGTTGAAAGAGCCAAATTGGACCAAGAATACAACAACAAAAAAAGACTTCAAAAGTCTTATATAAGAGTTGTAATGAAGGCAACACATGATGTGTCTATATTAGACTACTATCAAAATGAGTTTAAAACTCTTATATAAGTGTTAAAATGAAGGCAACACATGATGTAAGTGTCTATATTAGCCTACTATAAAAATGACTCTAAAAGTCTTATATGATTGTTATAATGAAGGCAACACATGATGTAAGTGTCTAAATTAGCATACTATTAAAATGGCTTCAAAAGTCTTGTATAAGTGTTATAATGCAGGCAACACATGATGTAAGTGTCTATATTAGCCTACTATCAAAATGATTTTAAAAGTCTCATATATGTGTTCTAATGAAGACAACACATGATGTAAGTGTCTATATTAGGCTATTATTAAAATGACTTTAAAAGTCTTAAATAAGTGTTATAATGAAGGCAACACATGATGTAAGTGTCTATATTAGCCTACTATCAAAATGACTTTAAAAGTCTTATATAAGTGTTATAATGAAGGCAACACATGATGTGTCTAAATTACCATACTATCAAAATGAGTTTAAAAGTCTTATATAAGTGTTATAATGAAGGCTACACATGATGTAAGTGTCTATATTAGCCTACTATCAAAATGACTTTAAAAGTCTTGTATAAGTGTTATAATGAAGGCAACACATGATGTGTCTATATTAGCCTACTATCAAAATGACTTTAAAAGTCTTATATAAGTGTTATAATGAAGGCTACACATGATGTAAGTGTCTATATTAGCCTACTATCAAAATGACTTTAAAAGTCTTATATAAGTGTTATAATGAAGGCAACACATGATGTAAGTGTCTATAGTAGCCTACTATCAAAATGACTTTAATAAGTCTTATATAAGTGTTATAATGAAGGTAACACATGTGTGTATATTAGCCTACTATCAAAATGACTTTAAAAGTCTTATATAAGTGTTGTAATGAAGGCAACACATGATGTAAGTGTCTAAATTAGCATACTATCAAAATGACTTTAAAAGTCTTATGTAAGTGTTATAATGAAGGCAACACATGATGTGTCTATATTAGCCTACTATCAAAATGACTTTAAAAGTCTTATATAAGTGTTATAATGAAGGCAACACATGATGTAAGTGTCTATATTAGCCTACTATCAAAATGACTTTAAAAGTCTTATATAAGTGTTATAATGAAGGCAACACATGATGTGTCTATATTAGCCTACTATCAAAATGACTTTAAAAGTCTTATATAAGTGTTATAATGAAGGCAACACATGATGTGTCTATATTAGCCTACTATCAAAATGACTTTAAAAGTCTTATATAAGTGTTATAATAAAGGCAACACATGATGTAAGTGTCTAAATTAGCATACTATCAAAATGAGTTTAAAAGTCTTATATAAGTGTTATAATGAAGGCAACACATGAAGTAAGTGTCTATATTAGCTATATTAGCCTAATATCAAAATGACTACAAAAGTCTTATATACGTGTTATAATGAAGGCAACACATGATGTAAGTGTCTATAGTAGCCTACTATCAAAATGACTTTAAAAGTCTTATATAAGAGTTGTAATGAAGGCAACACATGATGTAAGTGTCTATATTAACCTACTATCAAAACGACTTTAAAAGTATTATATAAGTGTTATAATGAAGGCAACACATGAAGTAAGTGTCTATGTTAGCTATATTAGCCTACTATCAAAATGACTACAAAAGTCTTATATAAGTGTTATAATGAAGGCAACACATGATGCAAGTGTCTATAGTAGCCTACTATCAAAATGACTTTAAAAGTCTCAATATTTGTTCTAATGAAGGCACCACATGATGTAAGTGTCTATATTATATATATATATATATATATATATATATATATATATATATATATATATATATATATATAGACATTTAAAGCCATTTTGATAGTAGGCTAATATATATATATATATATATATATATATATATATATATATTAGCCTACTATCAAAATGGCTTTAAATGTCTTATATACGTGTTATAATGAAGGCAACACATGATGTAAATGTCTATAGTAGCCTACTATCAAAATGACTTTTAAAAGTCTCATATATGTGTTCTAATGAAGACAACACATGATGTGTCTATATTAGCCTACTATCAAAATGACTTTAAAAGTCTTATATAGAATAGAATAGAATAGAATAGAATAGAGTTTTATTGTCATTATTGCAATGAACAGGTTCAAAGGGTTATAAGGGTTATAATGAAGGCAACACATGATTTCAGTGTCTATATTAGCCTACTATCAAAATTACTTCAAAAGTCTTATATAAGAGTTGTAATGAAGGCAACACATGATGTAAGTGTCTATATTAGCCTACTATCAAAATTACTTCAAAAGCCTTATATACGTGTTATAATGAAGGCAACACATGATTTCAGTGTCTATATTAGCCTACTATCAAAATTACTTCAAAAGCCTTATATACGTGTTATTATGAAGGCAACACATGATGTAAGTGTCTATATTAGCCTACTATCAAAATGACTTTAAAAGTATTATATAAGTATTATAATGAAGGCTACACGTGATGTAAGTGTCTATATTAGCCTACTATCAAAATGACTACAAAAGTCTTATATAAGTGTTATAATGAAAGTAACACATTATGTAAGTGTCTATATTAGCCTACTATCAAAATGACTACAAAAGTCTTATATAAGTGTTATAATGAAGGCAACACATGAAGTGTCTATATTAGCCTACTATCAAAATGACTACAAAAGTATTATATAAGTGTTATAATGAAGGCTACACGTGATGTAAGTGTCTATATTAGCCTACTATCAAAATGACTACAAAAGTCTTATATAAGTGTTATAATGAAAGTAACACATTATGTAAGTGTCTATATTAGCCTACTATCAAAATGACTACAAAAGTCTTATATAAGTGTTATAATGAAGGCAACACATGAAGTGTCTATATTAGCCTACTATCAAAATGACTACAAAAGTCTTATATAAGTGTTATAATGAAGGCAACACGTGATGTAAGTGTCTATATTTGCTTACTCTCAAAACTGCTTATTTGCTATCACTTTTACGATCATATTTGTACATATCGTATCCCCTCCTGTTCCGGCCCGGCTGCACCAAATGATAATATAAATACATTTAATAAAGTTCAATTGAAATAAGGCAACAAGAGAAGTATCCTACACTTCTCTTTTGTAAAGTAAATCTGAACAGCCGATATGGGCATCTACCCTCTACATCCAAAATAGGGTTTGCCTGAGAAGCTGGACAGGACAAAAAAAAAAAAGAAAAAAAAAGAGAGCTGCACTTGGAGTCCCGACTATAAAGTTGGAAAGTATTTGTTTGCCTGCTTCCAATTGGCTTTATGCAGAGTACTTGCACGCATTGGTCATTTCCCTTTCCTGCCTAGATAGGTGTGCCTGCCTGCCGCCCGTGCACTAATATGTGCACCTGTGCTCCCCCTTGTTAGCTTTTATAGCTGTTATGGATCTGCCTCATAATCTTTTACGAGAGTTGGCCTCATCTCCGAGCCCTGCACGCCCCGGGGGGGGGAAGGGAGCAGGAAATAGTTGCCCCGCAGGGCAGGCGACATGACGGAAGCGGATAAAGACCTCAAGGAGACGGCAGCTCCACACCGGCGGCAGGTGGAGTCAAACGGGCGGAGAGGAGATGAAGCCAGGCTGTAAAATGATGTGAAGGGCCTGCGGAATTTCATCACATCTCCAAACGGTGCCGACAAATACGAGGGCATTTCTAATCCTATCTGGATGTCATTAAGTGGAATTAGCCTGCAAGATAGCATCCTTAAAAAGACATTCATCACGCGCAACAATCTTCTTATCTTTTTCTGGACAAAAGTCATTAGGACAAATGAGGCAATCACCAGTGCAAATATTTCATTACCCAGCGCTCGTCTTTAAGGAGATTTAAGGAGATTTCTGTTTGGGTGGGCGGGCGGAGAGAGTCCGTGGTCCGCAGGATCGATGCCAGTCAGTAAAAATACGGCAAATACATTGAACACATAAATGGAACTTTTGTTGAACGTACAAATGCTTAAAATGCTAAAATAAGATGCATAAGATGCACCCGAACGCCTCCCTAGGGAGGTGTTTAGGGCACGTCCAGCTGGTAGGAGGCCACGGGGAAGACCCAGGACACGCTGGGAAGACTATGTCTCCCGGCTGGCCTGGGAACGCCTCGGGATCCCCCGGGAAGAGCTAGACGAAGTGGCTGGAGAGAGGGAAGTCTGGGCTTCCCTGCTTAGGCTGCTGCCCCCGCGACCCGACCTCGGATAAGCGGAAGATGATGGATGGATGGATGGATGGAAGATGCATGTAAAAGTGTTGAAAATATTTGCATCAAACAATAATATAATTATATATTTATGTACATAATAATTATTAGTACCATTGGATAAATACATACAATATTATTATTATTGTTATTAGAATATTGTTCTATACATATTTTTTAACATTAAATTAATAGATGAGTATTATTGGGTTTAATTATCTCTGTTTGTATTTTTATTTCATGAATATAATTATTTGCATTAACAAGTTTAATGTTGTTCTGTTTATTAGTATTTTAATGTAATATTAGTGGGATTATTAATATAATTAATATTATTTATGTAACAATAAGTTATTATTTTAAAAATAGTTTTGTTTTACTATTTTTAATATACAAATACAATAGCATTAATAACAAATGTTACGTTGTTCTGTTTATTAGTATTTTATTGTAATATAAGTGGTAGCATCATCAATATTATTATTAGTATTAATATTACATATTATATTTCATAATAAAATATTAGTTATTATTCTAATAATGTTTTGTTTTACTCTTTTTAATATATGAATAAAATAAAATAATCAACAACTTTAATGATGTTCTGTTTATTAGTATTTTATTGTAATATTAATTGTGATGGTATCAATATTATTATTATTATTAATATTGCATATTATGCACATAGAGTACCAGGAACTGCATTTAGCCGTAATATTTTTCTTTTCTTTAATGAATCGACTTTAAATCAGAATCAATTATTCAGATGGGAATCTTTTTTTTTTCAGCATCCCTAATACTATTGTGCTATTTTGTCAGTGTTAGGTTATTTTATTAGACAATTACATGGAGCTATCATTTAGCTGTCTTCTTTGTTTTTAATCCCACTCCCCGAAATGTAAATAACTGACAACAAACGCGACTGATTTATTGCAATTCATTACAAGATGGTGTCATGTTTAATGTGTCACTATTTAGTTCTATTCATCCACTTTCAGACTCACACTTCACACCAGGCTCCAACACATCGAGCGGAGGAACTCTGGTGCAAACAGAATCAATAACCTGATCGGAGGGACTTATTAGTGGACCACTGGGGGGCGGGGTCAGGGAAATACCACTTCCTGTAACATTATGGATGTGTTTTACATGCATGAACGCCTCACAACAGGTGGATAAAGAAAGACTTAATTGACTTCAATGGCCGACGAGCGCACATTTCTGGGACTTATGCAGATCTCAAATATGTTGGCACCAAAAGGTAAAACAAGTTGGTTTTCCATAATAAGAGGACACAAAACGCCAGATAATGTCTCTTATTAGGCACCATTTTTGGGCCCTTATGCACACACCATGATGATACCTGAGCTTGAAGCACAGTACGTCTGACTATGGTATCTGTAATGCTCTGCATTGTTTAATGTGTCACTTTTAGTTCTATTTATCCAACTTCAGACTTGATCAACTTGATCAAACCTTACTTATTAGTGGACCACAGGGGGGCGGGGTCAGGGAAATGCCACTTCCTGTATCTTTACGGATGTTTTTTACATGCATGAACGCCTCACAACAGGTAGATAGGCAAATTTCTGGGACTTATGCAGATCTCAAATACGCAGGTACTAAAATGTAAGAAAAGTTTGTTTTATGTAATTGGAGGAAACAAAACGCCAGATAATGTCTCCTAATAGGTAGCCTTTTTGGGTCCTTATTCACACACACCATGATAATACCTTGGGTTGAAGCACAGTACGTCTGACTATGGTATCTGTAATGCTCTGCATTGTTTAATGTGTCACTTTTAGTTCTATTTATTCACCTTCAGACTTGATCAACTTGATCAAACCTGATCAGAAGGACTTATTAGTGGACCAAAGGGGGGCGGAATCAGGGAAATGCCACTTCCTGTATCTTTACGGATGTTTTTTACATGCATGAACGCCTCACAACAGGTAGATAGGCACATTTCTGGGACTTATGCAGATCTCAAATACGCAGGTACCAAAAGGTTAAGAAAAGTTGTTTTTCCATAATAGGAGGAAACAAAACGCCATATAATGTCTCTTATTAGGCACCATGATAATACCAGAGGGTGAAGCACAGTACGTCTGACTATGGTATCTGTAATGCTCTGCATTGTTTAATGTGTCACTTTTAGTTCTATTTATCCACCTTCAGACTTGATCAACTTGATCAAACCTGATCAGAGGGACTTATTAGTGGACCACCCCGGGGCGGGGTTAGGGAAATGCCACTTCCTGTAACTTTAAGGATGTGTTTTACATCCATGAACGCTTCACAAAAGCTAGATAAAGACAGAGTTAATTAACTTCAATGACCGACGAGCGCAAATTTCCGGGACTTATGCAGATCTCAAATACGCAGGTATTAAAATGTAAGAAAAGTTTGTTTTATGTAATTGGAGGAAACAAAACGCCAGATAATGTCTCCTAATAGGTAGCATTTTTGGGTCCTTATTCACACACACCATGATAATACCTTGGGTTGAAGCACAGTACGTCTGACTATGGTATCTGTAATGCTCTGCATTGTTTAATGTGTCACTTTTAGTTCTATTTATCCACCTTCAGACTTGATCAAGTTGATCAAACCTGATCAGAAGGACTTACTAGTGGACCAAAGGGGGGCGGAGTCAGGGAAATGCCACTTCCTGTATCTTTACGGATGTTTTTTACATGCATGAACGCCTCACAACAAGTAGATAGGCAAATTGCTGGGACTTATGCAGATCTCAAATACGCAGGTACCAAAAGGTTAAGAAAAGTTGTTTTTTCATAATAGAAGGAAACAAAACGCCATATAATGTCTCTTATTAGGCACCTTTTTTTGGCTGCTTATGCACACACCTTGATGATACCTGAGGTTGAAGCACAGTATGTCTGACTATGGTATCTGTAATGCTCTGCATTGTTTAATGTGTCACTTTTAGTTCTATTTATCCACCTTCAGACTTGATCAACTTGATCAAACCTGATCAGAAGGACTTATTAGTGGACCAAGGGGGGCGGGGTCGATAAATAGTTCTATTTATCGACCTTCAGACCTACACTTCACACATTATGCGGAGGGACTCTGGTGCGGACAGAATCAATAACCTGATCAGAAAGTCTTATTAGTCTTATTAGTGAGGGAAATGCCACATCCTGTAGTTTTATGGATGTGTTTTACATGCATGAACGCCTCACAACAGGTAGATAAAGAAATAATTAATTGACTTCAATGGCCGACGAGTGCACATTTCCGGGACTTATGCAGATCTCAAATATGCAGGTAACGTAGGGATAAGAAAAGTTGTTTTTCCATAATAGGAAGAAACAAAACGCCAAATAATGTCTCTTATTAGTCACAATTTTTCGGTCCTTCTCCACACACCTTGATAACGCCTGAGTTTGAAGCACAGTACGTCTGACTATGGTATCTGTAATGCTCTGCATTTTTTAATGTGCCACTTTTAGTTCTATTTATCCACCTTCAGACTTGATCAACTTGTTTAAACCTGACTTATTAGTGGACCACCGGGGGGCGGGGGTCAGGGAAATGCCACTTCTTGTATCTTTACGGATGTTTTTTACATGCATGAACGCCTCACAACAGGTAGATAGGCAAATTTCTGGGACTTATGCAGATCTCAAATACGCAGGTACCAAAAGGTTAAGAAAAGTTTGTTTTTCATAATAGGAGGAAACAAAACGCCATATAATGTATCTTATTAGGCACCATGATAATACCTTGGGTTGAAGCACAGTACGTCTGACTATGGTATCTGTAATGCTCTGCATTGTTTAATGTTTCACTTTTAGTTCTATTTATCCACCTTCAGACTTGATCAGCTTGATCAAACCTGATCAGAAGGACTTATTAGTGGACCACCCGGGGGCGGGGTCAGGGAAATGCCACTTCCTGTAACTTTAAGGATGTGTTTTACATTCATGAACGCCTCACAACAGGTAGATAAAGAAAGAGTTAATTAACTTCAATGGCCGACGAGCACACATTTTCGGGACTTATGCAGATCTCAAATACGCAGGTACTAAAATGTAAGAAAAGTTTGTTTTATGTAATTGGAGGAAACAAAACGCCAGATAATGTCTCCTAATAGGTAGCATTTTTGGGTCCTTATTCACACACACCATGATAATACCTTGGGTTGAAGCACAGTACGTCTGACTATGGTATCTGTAATGCTCTGCATTGTTTAATGTGTCACTTTTAGTTCTATTTATCCACCTTCAGACTTGATCAACTTGATCAAACCTGATCAGAAGGACTTATTAGTGGACCAAAGGGGGGCGGAGTCAGGGAAATGCCACTTCCTGTATCTTTACGGATGTTTTTTACATGCACGAACGCCTCACAACAGGTAGATAGGCAAATTTCTGGGACTTATGCAGATCTCAAATACGCAGGTACCAAAAGGTTAAGAAAAGTTGTTTTTTCATAATAGAAGGAAACAAAACGCCATATAATGTCTCTTATTAGGCACCTTTTTTTGGCTGCTTATGCACACACCTTGATGATACCTGAGGTTGAAGCACAGTACGTCTGACTATGGTATCTGTAATGCTCTGCATTGTTTAATGTGTCACTTTTAGTTCTATTTATCCACCTTCAGACTTGATCAACTTGATCAAACCTGATCAGAAGGACTTATTAGTGGACCAAGGGGGGCGGGGTCGATAAATAGTTCTATTTATCGACCTTCAGACCTACACTTCACACATTATGCGGAGGGACTCTGGTGCGAACAGAATCAATAACCTGATCAGAAAGTCTTATTAGTCTTATTAGTCAGGGAAATGCCAATTCCTGTAGTTTTATGGATGTGTTTTACATGCATAAACGCCTCACAACAGGTAGATAAAGAAATAATTAATTGACTTCAATGGCCGACGAGCGCACATTTCTGGGACTTATGCAGATCTCAAATACGCAGGTAACGTAGGGATAAGAAAAGCTGTTTTTCCATAGAAGGAGGAAACAAAACGCCAAATAATATCTCTTATTGGTCACAATTTTTCGGTCCTTCTCCACACACCTTGATGATACCTGAGGTTGAAGCACAGTACGTCTGACTATGGTATCTGTAATGCTCTGCATTGTTTAATGTGTCACTTTTAGTTCTATTTATCCACCTTCAGACTTGATCAACTTGATCAAACCTGATCAGAAGGACTCATTAGTGGACCACCGGGGGGCGGGGTCAGGGAAATGCCACTTCCTGTATCTTTAGGGATGTGTTTTACATCTATGAGGTGGTCACCCTCGCGTGGCCAGATCTTCATTTTTATTTCTTCCGCACACTCCCATAAAATGGCAAACGGTTTCCCCCCTCCCCTTTTGACTTAACAGGCGTCCCCCCCCGGGCGACTCTTAGCGCCTGTAAGCAGCTGCGTCGCTCCTGGCTAGTAAATAAAGTCAGGACAGGTGGAAGAGTGCGGGTAGATTTGACAGATATTGTAAAAGGCACCAGATTCATTAAACATTCACATTGTGCACTGGAGAGCCCTGAAGCCTGGCAGTAACCGAGTACTGGGGGGTGGGGGATTAAAAGATGGAAAGCGAAAAAGGGGGAGATGGCAAATAACGTGCGGGAGGAATTGCAGGAATAAAAAAAGGTGGGGATTTAAACTGTCGGAGCGAAGGAAGGACGAGTCTTGTGCAAGGATGCAAAAATGCAGCAGAGTGGTAGTGAAGTGGCGACGGAGGGAGTGATGCCGTGCCATTAAAGGCCAGCTGGATGCCACTGCAGCCTCCACCCCCCTGGAGCAAGTTTGAATTATTACCTGCACACACACACACACACGCACACACACATGCACACATACACACACACACACACACACACACACACACACCACCTCCTGTTTGCAACGTGCTCACGTACCATGTGGTCGGTAGGACATGGACCTTCGTGGCCAGCTGGTGCGTACGCGGTATTTAAACCAGGCTCAGCACAAAAAGGAGCACATCCATTTAGTTTAGTAGCATTTAGTACAAACCCCGTTTCCATATGAGTTAGGAAATTGTGTTAGATGTAAATATAAACAGAATACAATGATTTGCAAATCCTTTTCAAGCCATATTCAGTTGAATATGCTACAAAAACAACATATTTGATGTTCAAACTCATAAACATTTTTTTTTCAAATAATCATTAACTTTAGAATTTGATGCCAGCAACACGTGACAAAGTTGGGAAAGGTGGCAATAAATACTGATAAAGTTGAGGAATGCTCATCAAACACTTATTTGGAACATCCCACAGGTGTGCAGGCTAATTGGGAACAGGTGGGTGCCATGATTGGCTATAAAAGCAGCTTCCCAAAAAATGCTCAGTCTTTCACAAGAAAGGATGGGGCGAGGTACACCCCTTTGTCCACAACTGCGTGAGCAAATAGTCAAACAGTTTAAGAACAACCTTTCCCAAAGTGCAATTGCAAGAAATTTAGGGATTTCAACATCTACGCTCCATAATATCATCAAAAGGTTCAGAGAATCTGGAGAAATCACTCCACGTAAGCGGCATGGCCGGAAACCAACATTGAATGACCGTGACCTTCCATCCCTCGGACGGCACTGTATCAAAAACCGACATCAATCTCTAAAGGATATCACCACATGGGCTCAGCAACACTTCAGAAAACCACTGTCACTAAATACAGTTTGTCGCTACATCTGTAAGTGCAAGTTAAAGCTCTACTATGCAAAGCGAACGCCATTAATCAACAACATCCAGAAACGCCGTCGGGAGATCATCTAAGATGGACTGATACAAAGTGGAAAAGTGTTCTGTGGTCTGACGAGTCCATGTTTCAAATTGCATTCTGAAATGTCCGACATTGTGTCATCTGGAGCAAAGGGGAAGCAAACCATCCAGACTGTTATTGACGCAATGTGTAAAAGTCAGCATGTGTGATGGTATGGGGGTGGATTAGTGCCCAAGGCATGGGTAACTTACACATCTGTGAAGACACCATTAATGCTGAAAGGTACATACAGGTTTTGGAACAACATATGCTGCCATCCAAGCGCTGTCCTTTTCATGGACGCCCCTGCTTATTTCAGCAAGACAATGCCGAGCCACATTCAGCACGTGATCCAAAAGCGGGGCTTCCTAAAAAAAAGAGTGTGGGTACTTTCCTGGCCTGCCTGCAGTCCAGACCTGTCTCCCATGGAAAATGTGTGGCGCATTATGAAGTGTAAAATACGACAGCGGAGACCCCGGACTGTTGAAGGACTGAAGCTCTACATAAAACAAGAATGGGAAAGAATTCCACTTTCAAAGCTTCAACAATTAGTTTCCTCAGTTCCCAAACGCTTATTGAGTGTTGTTAAAAGAAAAGGTGATGTAACACAGTGGTGAACATGCCCTTTCTCAACTACTTTGGCACGTGTTGCAGCCATGAAATTCTAAGTTTATTATTATTTGCAAAAAAAAACTACATTTTATGAGTTTGAACATCAAATATGTTGTCTTTGTAGGACATTCAATGGAAAATGGGTTGAAAAGGATTTGCAAATCATTGTATTCTGTTTATATTTACATCTCCCATATGGAAACGGGGTTAGTAGAACATGCAGTGTATTTTCCGGACCATAAGGCGCACAGCTGAATAACGGATTTGTTCAGGTCGATTTTCATACAAAAAGTCGCATTAAAGGGGTCATGTTATGATTTTTTTTCTGATGGTGTACATACATGTAACATGTGATGGTGGTTCTTTTGGTCAAAATGTTGCATGGGTGCTGTTTTACTCATCATATTCCAGCCACTTTCTGACAGTGGTTTCAAGATGCGCCATCTTGTGGTTGGTGCGGGTCTTATTTACGTGGCTCACCTTCGACGGCGTCTTCTACACTGTCATCTCTGTCCTGTTTATGTAGCGTGCAAGGACGGGAGTCGACAATGGCGGACTGCACGCAAGTTTTTAGGACTTATGCAGATCCCAAATACAGATCAGCAAGTACCAGAAGGTGAGAAAATGTGGTTTTGCATAATATTGCGAAACAAAACACCAGATAATATGTCTGCTAATAGGTGACATTTCGCCGTCCTTATACACACACCATACATTGCCCATCCATTTTCTTCCGCTTATCTGAGGTCGGGTCACGGGGGCAGCAGCCTAAGCAGGGAACCCCCCAGACTTCCCTCTCCCCAGCCACTTGGTCCAGCTCCTCCCGGGGGATCCCGAGGCGTTCCCAGGCCAGCCGGGAGACATAGTCTTCCCAACGTGTCCTGGGTCTTACCGGTCGGACGTGCCCTAAACACCTCCCTGGGGAGGCGTTCGGGTGGCATCCTGACCAGATGCCCGAACCACCTCATCTGGCTCCTCTCCATGTGGAGGAGCAGCGGCTTTACTTTGAGTTCCTCCCGGATGGCAGAGCTTCTCACCCTATCTCTAAGGGAGAGACCTGGAAACTCATTTGGGCCGCTTGTACCCGCTTGTGTCCTTTCAGTCATAACCAAAAGCTCATGACCATAGGTGAGGATGGGAACTTAAATCAACCGGTAAATTGAGAGCTTCGCCTTCCGGCTCAGCTCCTTCTTCACCACAACGGATCGATACAGCGTCCGCATTACTGTCATTTGTTGTCATCATTATAGGGCTTTTAAAGTCCCTTTGATAGTAGGCTAAAACAGCTAATATAGACACTTACACCATGTGTTGCCTTCATTATAAGACTTGTATAAGGTCTTTAAAGTCATTTTGATAGTAGGCTAATATAGACACTTACATCGTGTGTTGTCTTCAGTATAACTTATATAAGACTATTAAAGTCATTTTGATAGTAGGCTACTATTGACACATCATGTGTTACCATCATTATAGGGCTTTTAAAGTCATTTTGATAGTAGGCTAATATAGCTAATATAGACACTTACATCATGTGTTGTCATCATTATAGGGCTTTTAAAGTCATTTTGATAGTAGGCTAACACTTCTAATATAGACACTTACACCATGTGTTGCCTTCATTATAACACTTATATACGACTTTTAAAGTTATTTTTCTAGTAGGCTACTATAGACACTTACATCATGTGTTGCCATCATGATAAGACTTGTATAAGGTCTTTAAAGTCATTTTGATAGTAGGCTAATACAGCTAATATAGACACTTACATCACGTGTTGTCTTCATAATAACATTTATATACGACTTTTAAAGTCATTTTGATAGTAGGCTACTATAGACACTTACATCATGTGTTGCCATCATGATAAGACTTGTATAAGGTCTTTAAAGTCATTTTGATAGTAGGCTAATACAGCTAATATAGACACTTACATCACGTGTTGTCTTCATAATAACATTTATATACGACTTTTAAAGTCATTTTGATAGTAGGCTACTATAGACACTTACATCATGTGTTGCCATTATTATAGGGCTTTTAAAGTCATTTTGATAGTAGGCTAATATAGCTAATATAGACACTTACATCATGTGTTGTCATCATTATAGGGCTTTTAAAGTCATTTTGATAGTAGGCTAACACAGCTAATATAGACACTTACACCATGTGTTGCCGTCATTATAACACTTATATACGACTTTTAAAGTTATTTTTCCAGTAGGCTAATATAAATACTTACATCATGTCTTATCATTTATCATGATAAGACTTGTATAAGGTCTTTAAATTAATTTTGATAGTAGGCTAATACAGCTAATATAGACACTTACATCACGTGTTGTCTTCAGTATAACACTTATATACCACTTTTCAAGTCATTTTGATAGTAGGCTACTATAGACACTTACATCATGTGTTGCCATCATTAAAAGAGTTGTATAAGACTTTTAAAGTAATTTTGATAGTAGACTAATATAGCTAATATAGACACTTACAACATGTGTTGTCATCATTATAGGGATTTTAAAGTCCCTTTGATAGTAGGCTAATGCAGCTAATATAGACACTTACATCATGTGTTGCCTTCACTATAAGTATTTAAAAATTTTTGCGGCTCTAGACCGATTACTTTTTTTGTATTTGTGGTCCAATATGGCTCTTTCTACGTTTTGGGTTGCCAAACCCCGGCCTTTTTGTTACTCATTGCAGACCTTCCAAATATGCAGTAGGTCCTCCTCAACAGAGGAGGCAGTACAACGTGTCTGTGCTGGATAATCAGGCCTAATTAGCCAGTATTTTCGCCACGCTTGTTGAATTTTAAAGGCTCCCCTATTATGCATAATGTACTTTTTAATGCTGTTTTAACAGTCCAACGTGTCCCCGGAGCCACTTTAAGAGCGGCAAATGTGAGTAAAGGTTGAATGAACGAGCTTAATCATTCGTAGCGCTCGGGTGTGTGACACAATTATTCTATTATGTTCACATCAAAATCCACTTTGCCACATTTCCGTGAATGAGGCTGTCGGCGTTTTGTAAAATCATGTTTCATGGTGATTGTGTGCTTGCCACTAAAAGGTCTTCTCCTAAAACAAAGTGCAGTCGTCAGGTCGGCTTTGGTAATTACACCTGGATGGCTTCTGGAGGAGTTTATTTCGGAGGGAAATAAAAAAATAAATAAAAAAACCCACAGTGTGGCATTTCAGCGGCTTTATTCCAGCGCGGAATTAGTCGGATCGATGAGGCGCTCTGTGTCACGTCGTGGAGGGAGTTGCACTTTCTGTATTCTGGGCCGCGTTCCAGTTTGGTAAATAAAAGTAGACTTTATGTCAGTCCGACCAGTCTGAGTTGGGAAATTGTGTTAGATGTAAATATAAACAGAATTCAATGATTTGCAAATCCTTTTCAAGCCATATTCAGTTGAATATGCTACAAAGACAACATATTTGATGTTCAAACTCATAAACTTTTGTTTCTATGGCAAATAATCATTAACTTTAGAATTTAATGCCAGCAACACGTGACAAAGAAGTTGGGAAAGGTGGCAATAAATACTGATAAAGTTGAGGAATGCTCATCAAACACTTATTTGGAACATCCCACAGGTGTGCAGGCTAATTGGGAACAGGTGGGTGCCATGATTGGCTATAAAAACAGAAAAGATGGGGCGAGGTACACCCCTTTGTCCACAACTGCGTGAGCAAATAGTCAAACAGTTTAAGAACAACCTTTCTCAAAGTGCAATTGCAAGAAATTGAGGGATTTCAACATCTATGCTCCATAATATCATCAAAAGTTTCAGAGAATCTGGAGAAATCACTCCACGTAAGCGGCATGGCAGGAAACCAACTTTGAATGACCGTGACCTTCCATCCCTCAGACGGCACTGTATCAAACACCGACATCAATCTCTAAAGGATATCACCACATGGGCTCAGGAACACTTCAGAAAACCACTGTCACTAAATACAGTTTGTCGCTACATCTGTAAGTGCAAGTTAAAGCTCTACTATGCAAAGTGAAAGTCAGTTATCAACAACACCCGGCTTCTCTGGGCCCGGGATCATCTAAGATGGACTGATGCAAAGTGGAAAAGGGTTCTGTGGTTTGACGAGTCCACATTTCAAATTGTTTATGGAAATTGTGGACGCTGTGTCTTCCGGAACAAAGAGGAAAAGAACCATCCGAATTGTTCTAGGTGCAAAGTGTAAAAGCCAGCATGTGTGATGGTATGGGGGTGCATTAGTGCCCAAGGCATGGGTAACTTACACATCTGTGAAGGCACCATTAATGCTGAAAGGTACATACAGGTTTGAGAGCAACATATGCTGCAATCCAAGCAACGTTAATAAAGTTAAATTCAAGTTAACTTGAACTTAACTTTCTGGGTGTTGTTGATACATTGAAATTAAACATATGTTGCCATCCAAGCAACATTATCATGGGCACCCCTGCTTATTTCAGCAAGA
>NC_084620.1:60862077-60899577 GCF_033978795.1 Nerophis ophidion
GACAAGTCGCCAGCTCGTCCCAGTCGTCCAAACATATTGCTGGGTGTTGTGGCCAAACAGCTCCATTTTTGTTTCATGTGACCACAGAACTTTCCTCCCGAAGGTCTTATCTTTGTCCATGTGATGTCAGAGGAAACAAACATTACATAAGTTGTTATGATAGAAATCAGGTCATCATGGAGTGTATAAATAAGAAGGGGAGACCAAGCCTGTTGTGTGCTGTTTCTCAAGTCTTTCACGAGGGTCCACCATCTTTCGTCTTGGAAGACATTGTTTGTGTGAACATATTGATTCAATCCAACTTTGTGTTATCTGATTGTGAGTAATTAAAACTGTTGTAACAAACCCTCTATTGTTCCTGTTTAAGATTCGGACTTTTTGACCACACAGGCCCAAAGCATAATAGTACCACCACCATGCTTAACTGTAGGTATGGTGTTCCTGGGATTAAAGGCCTCACCTTTTCTCCTCCAAACATCCATCCATCCATCCATTTTCTACTGCTTATTCCCTTTGGGTTCGCGGGGGGCGCTGGTGCCTATCTCAGCCACAATCAGGCGGAAGGCAGGGTACACCCTGGACAAGTCGCCAGCTCATCCCAGTCCTCCAAATATATTGCTGGGTGTTGTGGCCAAAAAGCTTCATTTTTGTTTCATCTGACCACAGAACTTTCCTCCCGAAGGTCTTATCTTTGTCCATTTGATGTCAGAGGAAACAAACATTACATAAGTTGTTATGATAGAAATCAGGTCATCATGGAGCATATAAATAAGAAGGAAGGACCAAGCCTGTTGTGTGCTCTTTCTCAATTCCTTCACGAGGGTGCACCATCTTTCGTCTTTGAAGACATTTTTTGTGTGAACATATCGATTCAATCCAACTTTGTGTTATCTGATTGTGAGTAATTAAAACTCATGTAACAAACTCTCTATTGTTCCTGTTTAAGATTCGGACTTTTTGACCACACCGGCCCAGAGCATAATACTACCACCACCATTCTTGACAGTAGGTTTGGTGTTCCTGGGATTAAAGGCCTCCACTTTTCTCCTCCAAACATATTGCTGGGTGTTGTGGCCAAACAGCTCCATTTTTGTTTCATCTGACCACAGAACTTTCCTCCAGAAGGTCTTATCTTTGTCCATGTGATGTCAGATGAAACAAAAATTGAGCCAAATATTAACATTGCTGTACGTATACTTTTGACCCAGCAGATTTGCTCGCATAAATTCATAAAAGAACCAAACTTCATTAATCTTTTTTTGTGAGCAACAAGTATGTGCTCCAATCACCCCATCACAAAAAAATATGCGTTGTGGAAATGATTGGAAAGCCATGACATGATGTTCTTTACACGTGTATGTAAACTTTTGATGGCGAGTGTAAACAATTAGTCTTGCAGCAAGAAGCAGAGCCTTAGGGCGACGGCGTCGATACCTGAAGAACACTTCTTGTGCAGCGTATTGATCGTCTCCACATTGACGGGGGGGGGGGGCGAGAAAACGCGACATTGGATTAGAGAACGTGTTACGCTCAAAGGGGAGGAGCTTAGACATTTCTAGTTGTAGTTTGTGTCCATGTTGGGACAATAATGGCTGTGAGTGGATAGTACAAACCCCGAAAGCAGTGAAGTGTTTGGACTACAGGCAGGCCAGTCTAGTACCTGCACTCTTTTACTACAAAGCCACGCTGTTGTAACACATGGCTTGGCATTGTTTTGCTGAAATAAGCAGGGGCGTCCATGATAACGTTGCTTGGATGACAACATATGTTGCTCCAAAAGCTGTATGGACCTTTCAGCATTAATGGTGCCTTCACAGATGTGTAAGTTAGCCATGCCTTGGGCACTAATGCACCCAAATACCATCACACATGCTGGCTTTTGAAATTTGCGCCTATAACAATCCGGATTGTCCTATTCCTCCTCTTTGGTCCAGAAGACACAACGTCCACAGTTTCCAAAAACTATTTGAAATGTGGACTCGTCAGACCACAAAACACTTTTTCACTTTGCATCAGTCCATCTTAGGTGAGCTCGGGCTCAGCGAAGCCGGTGGCGTTTCTGGGTGTTGTTGATAAATGGGTTTTGCTTTGCATAGTAAAGCTTTAACTTGCACTTACAGATGTAGTGACCAACTGTAGTTACTGACAGTGGTTTTATGAAGTGTTCTTGAGCCCATGTGGTGATATCCTTTACACACTGATTTCGCTTTTTAATGCAGTACCGCCTGAGGGATCAACGGTCCGTAATATCATCGCTTACGTGCAGTGATTTCTCCAGATTCTCTGAACCTTTTGATGATATTACGGACCGTAGATATTGAAATCCCTAAATTCCTTGCAATAGGTTGTTGAGAAATGTTTTTCTTAAACTGTTCTACAATTTGCTGACGCATTTGTTCACAAAGTGGTGACCCTCGCCTCGTCCTTGTTTGTGAATGACTGAGAATTTCATGGAAGCGGTTTTCATACTCAATCCTGGCACCCTGCTGTTCCCAATTAGCCCGTTCACCCATGGGATGTTCCAAATAAGTGTTTTATGAGCATTCCTCAACTTTCTCAGACTTTTTTGTCACTTGTGCCAGCTTTACTGCAACATGTTGCAGGAATTAAATTCCAAATTAGATAATATTTGCAAAAAATAACAAAGTTTACCAGTATATTGTCTTTTCAGTCTATTCAATTAAATATAGTTTTAAAAGGATTTGCATATCATTGTATTCTGTTTTTATTTTATTTAACATTTACACAACGTGCCAAATTCACTGGTTTTGGGGTTTGTAAACGTGGCTTTTCATTGTGTTGCTGAAATAAGCAGGGGCGTCCATGATTGCTTTCCAACTAGCCTGTTCACCTGTGGGATGTTCCACATAAGTGTTTGATGACCATTCCTCAAATTTCTCAGTCTTTTTTGCCATTTGTGCTAGATTTTTTGAAACATGTTGCGGGCATCAAATTCCAAATGAGCTAATATTTGCAAAAATTAACAAAGTTTACCAATTCGAATGTTAAGTATCTTGTCTTTGCAGTCTATTAAATGGAATATAAGTTGAAAATGATTTTTAAATCATTGTATTCTGTTTTTATTTACCATTTACCTTCACTGGTTTTGGGGGTTTGTAAATGAGCACATTTTGAAAGGAAAAGCCTAACTTTCAAGATTGTTTCTGTTTTTTCTGGTTTGGTTGGCATAGACAATTGAAACCACAGGAAGGCCAAAAGTAAGTTTTGATAGTTTAGCTATGACTAAAAAGAAAAAAAAACACAAACAAAAAAACGTTAAATCTCAGCACAGTCCTGCTACTATCAAGACTTGGACTTTGGTGTGGATTGTGTTCCTGTGGTGCAAATCGACTGGACCGGACATAGCGTGAAGGTACTGACATCTTTTAATTAATCACTCAAAAAGTACCAAACAAAAGGACGCGCACTCGGCGGGGGACAAACTTAACGCAGAAACAAACGAAAGACGCTCTCAGCAGAGGTTCAAAACTTGGCTAAGAAAACAGACTAAGGACATGAAACAAAACTACACTTACTGTGACGTGAAAAGCATGAAACTATGGCACGAAGTGAGCAATCAGGAGTGTGTAGAGGGTGTTGTCGCCAGCCCGACTGCCTGGCAACTACATGCTTAAAAAGTGACGTGGTGATTGACAACAGGTGCATGAGTCCAAGTGAATCAGGTGCGTGACATGACAAGTGAAAACTAATGACAAAAACAAGAGGGCACAATGAGTCCAAAACCAAAAAGAACGTGACACACGGACATATTAGTTAGCGCGCTGCAGGTTGTGTAAAAAATGCAGAGCGAGGCACACGGCAGGGTAGCAGCGACCGGGCTAGGACAACATGCAAAAGCCAGAGCTGGAAGACCCTCCTGCCTCGTTAAGATCTCCCGTTTGGGGACACTTAGGCTGCGCGATACGACAACGGAGGACGGATGTTTGCCGACATTTTTCAACAGCATTTGGGTACGCTTCTGTCAAACATTCTAACTCCTTTGAAGCGACACCACCGCATTCAAGAAGCCACTCCTGGGCGAGTCAGGCAGGGCTAAAGCAATAACAAATATTTTTATAGCAGCAGATTTAAGACCATCCATCCATCCATTTTCTACCCCTTGTCCCGTTTGGGGTTGCAGGGGGTTTCTGTATTGCATTAAAAAATAGATTTTGACCCACTTCTATGGTGGAAGAACAATAAGCCCATATATCCTCTTACTGTCAAGTTAGCCAGGCTGTACAGTTTGTAGAAAGGTTTTGTTAAGAAACTATTCTGAGCCTTCTCTTATTTAGTTTTTATTTTATATATGTTGACCACATAAACTCTGGCAATGGACCCTGTGTGTGTGTGTGTGTGTGTGTGTGTGTGTGTGTGTGTGTGTGTGTGTGTGTGTGTGTGTGTGTGTGTGTGTGTGCGTGTGTGTGTGTGTGTGTGTGTGTGTGTGTGTGTGTGTATATGCATGTTATGCCATTGTTTACAAATTTGGTAAACAAATACCAAAAAATATTTTGTTGTTTTCTTACTGTACCGAAAATGAACCGAACCGTGACCTCTAAACCGAGGTACGTACTGTACCGAAAGGTTTGTGTACTGTTACAACCCTAATTCCCCTCCATTCCTGCATCCCGGGTGCCCATAGGGATGTTATCAGCAACAATGTGCTCCTTTGCCTGTCACAAAGCATAATGTGGCCCCAATATTCTGTCCACTGCTCCTCTCAAATAGAAATAAATTACAGGGTGAATATTTGTATGGACTGGATGATTGGGCGGCTGTGTTGACTCGCCTATTGAATATTTAATCCACCCACGCCGACGTCTTATTCAGCAAATAGCGTAATAGTCATGCACATGCGGCGGCATTAACTCGCTGATGCGCAATTCTCAGTCGAGTCTTTGTGTGTCGCCGAGGGGCCCGTGTGGAGGAGAGGATCAATCTCATGCTCAATTTGGGTTTTATCTGACAGCAAAACAGGCCCAGAGCATAATACTACCACCACCATGCTTGACAGTAGGGATGATGTTCTTGGTGTTCACCTTTTCTCCTCCCAACATATTGCTGGTTATTGCCGGCTCAATTTTATGTTTCATCCGACATCACATGGATAAGAACTTCTGGAGGAAAGTTCTGTGGTCAGATGAAACACAAATTGAGCCGGCAATAACCAGCAATATGTTTGGAGGAGAAAAGTTGAGGCCTTTAATCCCAGGAACACCATACCCACTCGCAAGCATGGTGGTGTTAGTATAGTGTTCTGGGCCTGTTTTGCTGCCAAAAGAACCAAACTTCATGAATGTTTTTTTGGGGACCAACAAGTTTGTGCTCCAATCATTCTATCACAAAAAAATAAGAGTTGTAGAAATTATTGGAAACTCAAGACAGCTATGACATTATGTTCTTTACAAGTGTATGTAAACTTTTGACCATGACTGTATATATATATATATATTTATATATATATATATATACAAACCCCGTTTCCATATGAGTTGGGAAATTGTGTTAGATGTAAATATAAACGGAATAAAATAATTTGCAAATCCTTTTCAACCCATATTCAATTAAATGCACTACAAAAACAACATATTTGATGTTCAAACTCATAAAAAAAATTTGTTGTTGCATATAATCATTAACTTAGAATTTCATGCTTGCAACACGTGCCAAAGTAGTTGGGAAAGGGCATGTTCACCACTGTGTTACATCACCTTTTCTTTTTACAACACTCAATAAACGTTTGGGAACTGAGGAAACTAATTGTTGAAGCTTTGAAAGTGGAATTCTTTCCCATTCTTGTTTTATGTAGAGCTTCAGTCCTTCAACAGTCCGAGGTCTCCGCTGTCGTATTTTACGCTTCATAATGCGCCACACATTTTCCATGGGAGACAGGTCTGGACTGCAGGCGGGCCAGGAAAGTACCCGCACTCATTTTTTACGAAGCCACGCTGTTGTAACACGTGCTAAATGTGGCTTGGCATTCTCTTGCTGAAATAAGCAGGAAAGTACTCGCACTCTTTTACTCCAAAAGCCACGCTGTTGTAACACATGGCTTGGCATTGTTTTGCTGAAATGAGCAGGGGCGTCCATGTTAACGTTGCTTGGACGACAACATATGTTTTTCCAAAACCTGTATGTACCTTTCAGCACTAATGGTGCCTTAAACAGATGTGTAAGTTACCCATGACTTGGGCACTAATACACCCCCATACCATCACACATGCTGGCTTTTACACTCCGCGCCTATAAAATTCCAAATGGTTATTTTCCTCTTTGTTCTGGAGGACACCACGCCCTTTGTTTCCAAATATAATTTGAAATGTGGACTTGTCAGACCACAGAACACTTTTCCACTTTGCATCAGTCTATCTTAGATGAGCATGGGCCCAGCGAAGCCGGCAGCGTTTCTGGGTGTTGTTGATGAATAGCTTTCGCTTGGCATAGTAGAGTTTTACCTTGCACTTACAGATGTAGCGACCAACTGTAGTTACTGACAGTGGTTTTATGAAGTGTTCCTGAGCCCATGTGGTGATATCCTTTACACACTGATGTCTGTTTTTGATCAAAGGTCCCTCAGGCGGTCCTTACGTGCAGTGATTTCTCCAAATTCTCTAAACCTTTTGATAATTTTACGGACCGTAGATGGTTAAATCCCTAAATTCCTTGCAATAGCTCGTTGAGAAATGTTGTTCTAAAACTGTTCGACAATTTGCTTACAAAGTGGTGACCCTCGCCCCATCCTTTCTTGTGAATGACTTAGCATTTCATGGAAGCTGCTTTTATAGCCAATCATGGCACCCACCTGTTCCCAATTAGCCTGCACACCTGTGGGATGTTCCAAATAAGTGTTTGATGAGCATTTCTCAACTTTATCAGTATCTATTGCCACCTTTCCCAACTTCTTTGTCACGTGTTGCTGGCATCAAATTCTAAAGTTAATGATTATTTGCTTTTCAACTCATATTCAACTGAATATCGGTTGAAAAGGATTTGCAAATCATTGTATTCTGTTTATATTTACATCTAACACAATTTCCCAACTCATATGGAAACAGGGTTTGTGTGTATATATATATATATATATATATATATATATATATATATATATATATATATATATATATATCGTGACAGTAAAAAATTAAAAAAACAACTAGAAGACGAAACATCACTTCCACTTTTGGTTGAAAGCAGTAAACAGGAAGAAATACTGCAGTGAGCAAAGTCGTCCTATAGGTGGAGCCATCACACATACAATAACACACCTTTTTAGTGTCTGTTGATTACTTTTTGTGGAATCATGGCCGTCGGCAAAGAAAAAAAATGTTAGGTTCGGCAGGGGAAGGAGTCAACACCACCAGGAGGATCAGGTTAACAGGTTAATTTAGACCTCTGATGAGTGTGTGGGAGGTGTATGCTACTCTAAGTGGGTGGTGCCAGACGATGTGTTGAATTTAGGATGTCAATGTTAAATTTTAAGTGCGTGTTGGATCAATCCTTCGTCAGTCCAGAGGTAGTCCGTGGGCAGGCAAGTCGGTCGGGGGCTGGAGAGACGCAACGAGAGGTCCGTGTCCGAGCAGTGGTCGAGGATCGAGGGAGGCAGTCTAGAATCCAGAGGGAAGTCCAGATACACAACTCGATCACGGGGGAATGGGGAGAACACAAAGGACATGAGACATGGGACAGAGAGTACGCGGGAGGGGAAGCCAGATATGGGATGCTTACCGCAAAGAGTCAACTACGTTGCGGCATAGGCTCCATGGGTCCACTGGTCTTTATTCCGCTTGTCTTGATTCGTCCACCTTCTATCGTTTGCTATTTCTCTTTGTTATAATGTGCATTTGCTGGCCCCACCATGGACTGGACTCTCACTATTATGTTAGATCCACCATGGACTGGACTCCCACTATTATGTCAGATCCACTATGGACTGGACTCTCACTATTATGTTAGATCCACCATGGACTGGACTCTCACTATTATGTTAGATCCACCATGGACTGGACTCTCACTATTATGTTAGATCCACTATGGACTGGACTCTCACTATTATGTTAGATCCACTATGGACTGGACTCTCACACTATTATGCTAGATCCACTATGGACTGGACTCTCACTATTATGTTAGATCCACCATGGACTGGACTCTCACTATTATGTTAGATCCACTACGGACTGGACTTTCACAATATTATTCTAGACCTACTCGACGTCCATTGCATCCGGACTCCCCTAGAGGGGGGCGGGGTGTTAACCACATCTGCGGTCCTCTCCAAGGTTTCTCATAGTCATTCACATTGACATCCCACTGGGTTGTGAGTTTTTCCCTTGCCCTTATGTGGGCCCTGAACTGAGGGTGTCGTCGTGGCTTGTGCAGCCCTTTGAGACACTTGTGATTTAGAGATATATAAATAAACATTGATTGATTGATTGATTGATTGGTATTTACTCAATTTTATGCTGCGGTTGTTACATAAACTGTAATAGTGTACATTGTAATTGTTTTATATTGTATATACGATATAAACATATAATATATCAGTTTATATCCTATACTTTACATATATTATTTAAATATTAAGTATATATGTTATATTTTATATTTCTTTTAGTCTATTATCGCATTGTCCTTTCCATCATTTCCATCATTTGTAACTGAGCTACTGTGTGGAACAATTTGTGGATCATTAAAGTTTGTCTAAGTCTAAGTAAAGCGCCCAGCACGAGCAGGGGTGTGTCCTGGCGTGCTGCCGATTAAAAGGCGGGTTCGAGCCCGCGGCGTGACATGAAAAAAGACATAAATAATCTGCGCCGTTTTATAAGCCGCAGGGTACAAAGCGTAGGGGGGGAAAAGTAGCGGCTAATAATATTTGCAGGGAAGGCTGCCTGGAGGTTGTCCAGAAAGTCCCATACACACACATCCTGTCACACGGCCTCAGTCGGAGGTGGAGGCTGTAATTGGATGTCTGATGACCAGCAGATAGTAAGAGAGAGAGAGAGTGCAAGGTATCGCCCGGAAACTAGAGAAAAATCTTCTCGGAAGGGAGAAAGAGGCGAGAGAGGACGTGTTGGCTCTTTGTGATCTGCCGGCTTAACGGTGACCTTGTGCTTCTTATCTGCGCTCTGACATCCAATCATCTCCTGCTTATCGCCTCCTCCCTCACAACCCCTTTTCTTTTTCATCTTCCACCTCCTCCGCCTGTTGCTTTCTCCCTCCCGCCTCTATCCCACCACTCATCCACCGCTCATCCACCGCTCGTCCCTCAAGCCCGCCGTCCGCCTCCCGGCCGTCGAGATGGAGGTCCGGCCGGATCGGAGGCGTCGGCCACGTGCGAGCAGGCTGTGTGAAGTTGCATGTTCCGCCCAGTTTTTACATCCACAAATGCCATCGTCAACACCCGGGACAGTATCAAGGTCCTCCCTCCCAAGTCTTTTCACTGAAGGGCCCCAGAGGGCCGATTCTAACAGTGAATACTATTATTACACCTTTTTTTAAATGCATTTTGTTAGTAGATTTAAAGGCCTACTGAAATGTGATTTTCTTATCTAAATGGGGATAGCAGCTCCATTCTATGTGTCATACTTCATCATTTCCCGATATTGCCATATTTTTGCTGAAAGGATTTAGTAGAGAACATCGATGATAAAGTTTGCAACTTTTGTTCGCTAATAAAAAAGCCTTGCCTGTACCGGAAGTAGCAGACGATGTGCGCGTGACGTCACGGGTTGTGGAGCTCCTCACATCTGAACATTGTTTACAATCATGGCCACCAGCAGCGAGAGCGATTCGGACCGAGAAAGCGACGATTTCCCCATTAATTTGAGCGAGGATGAAAGATTTGTGGATGAGGAAAGTGAGAGTGAAGGATTAGAAAAAGAAAAAAAGACTAAACAGTGGGAGCGAGTCAGATGTTATTAGACAAATCTACGAGGATATTTCTGGAAAATCTCTTACCTGCTTATTGTGTTACTAGTGTTTTAGTGAGATTATATGGTCGTAACTGTACAACCTGAAGGTCGGCCCCGCACCTTTCTTCAGCACCAGTCGACAGGTGGTGGCGATGCCCATCTCTGCCCTTCGCAAGGGACCCTCTTCGAAACACGATCTTTCGAAATGATGGCTGCATAATACACTGTACTTTGTGTGTGTGTGTGGTCCAATCCAACCGTGTTCGCTTGACATCTCTGTTCCATAGTAAAGCTTGACTGTCATCTATCAGGAATGTAAACAATGAAACACCGGCTGTGTTTGTGTTGTTAAAGGCGGCCGCAATACACCACTTCCCACTTACAGCTTTCTTCTTTGATGTCTCCATTATTCATTGAACAAATTGCCAAATATTCAGCAACACAGATGTCCAGAATACTGTGAAATTATGCGATGAAAAGAGACGACTTATAGCTGGTAACGGTGCTGGAACAAAATGTCCTCTACATTGCGTGACGTCACGCGCACGTGTCATCATACCGCAACGTCTTCAACAGTGTACTTTGGCGCGAAATTTAAAATTGCAATCTAGTAAACTAAAGCGGCCATATTGGCACGTGTTGCAATGTTAATATTTCATCATTGATATATAAACTATCAGACTGCGTGGTCGCTAGTAGTGGCTTTCAGTAGGACTTTAAAAAACAACTAAAATGTCCAAAAAATATGTTAATTTGCCATAATTTCACCTCAAAATCTTGTGTCTATTACTTTAAATGGAAAAAAAAATAATACTGCTGTTTTTAAGGGGGTGGCGGAAAAAGACAAAATGTTACTGTAAAATTTACATTTGTTTTTTTACTGTAAATAAAAAAATTTTGGACGTATCCGAAAATGACTTTTTTGCCGATATCCGATATTGTCCAACTCTTAATTACCGATTCCGATATAAAGCGATAATGATATACACAGTGGTGGAATGAACACATTATTATGCCTAATTTTGTTGTGATGCCCCGCTGGATGCATTAAACAATGTGACAAGGTTTTTAAAAATAAATCAACTCAAGTTATGGAAAATAAAATGAAATAATAATAAAACATTTTTTTTTGTAAAAGCACTTTACATTGAATAAACAACCTCAAAGTGCTACAGTGTATTTAAAAAAATAAAATAAAAAGATAATAAGGAAAATAAATACAAACGTGAACAGCCTAATAGCTAGAACTAGTATGCATGAATCTAAAAAAAAAGCTTATTTTTAAAAAAAAAAAAAGGATTTTAAAGCCTTTTTTAAAAGTATCCACAGTCTGCGGTGCCTTCAGGTGGTCAGGGAGAGGGTTCCACGGACTGGGAGCGGCGGAGCAGAAAGCCCGGTCCCTTGATGTTCGTAGCTTTGTCCTGTGAGGTCGGAGGATGCCAACATGGCACTGCCATATTTATTATTCAAGTCACAAAGTGCATTATTTTTTTTAACATGCCTCAAAACAGCAGCTTGGAATTTGGGACATGCTCTCCCTAAAAGAGCATGTAGAGGTTTAGGTTGGCAGGGTTTCGGGGGGCGGGGTGGAGGTGCGGTGGCAGGGAATAGCGGGGGTTGTATATTGTTGCGTCCTGGAAGAGTTAGTGCTGCAAGGGAACCTGGGTATTTGTTGTGGGTATATACTGTATGTATATATATTTTTTTTTTTTTCCCAAAATAGAAAGAAATAATACATTTAGTAAGAAAAGTTACCGTAACTTATTGATAAATATTATTTCCAGGACTTTTGAGGGCCAAATAAAATGACATGACGGGCCACATCATAGAGTTTGACACCTGCGTCCATCCATCCTTCCATCCGTTTTCTACCGCTTATTCACTTTGGGTTCGCGGGGGGCGCTGGTGCCTTTCTCAGCTACAATCGGGCAGAAGGCGGCGTACACCCTGGACAAGTCGCCCCCTCATCATAGGGCCAACACAGATAGACAGACAACATTCACACACTAGGGACCATTTAGTGTTGCCAATCAACCTATCCCCAGGTGCATGTCTTTGGAGGTGGGAGGGGCCTATCCCCAGGTGCATGTCTTTGGAGGTGGGAGGGGCCTATCCCCAGGTGCATGTCTTTGGAGGTGGGAGGGGCCTATCCCCAGGTGCATGTCTTTGGAGGTGGGAGGGGCCTATCCCCAGGTGCATGTCTTTGGAGGTGGAAGGGGCCTATCCCCAGGTGCATGTCTTTGGAGGTGGGAGGGGCCTATCCCCAGGTGCATGTCTTTGGAGGTGGGAGGGGCCTATCCCCAGGTGCATGTCTTTGGAGGTGGGAGGGGCCTATCCCCAGGTGCATGTCTTTGGAGGTGGGAGGGGCCTATCCCCAGGTGCATGTCCTTGGAGGTGGGAGGGGCCTATTATCCTCAGGTGCATGTCTTTGGAGGTGGGAGGAGCCTATCCCCAGGTGCATGTCTTTGGAGGTAGGAGGAACCTATCCCCAGGTGCTGGTATTTTTGTCCTAGACCTTTAATTCTAAGGCAAGAATGTAAAATCAACCTTTTATTTCTTCCATAAAAAGTAAGTACAAAGCAATAACATTGTAGGAGAGAGGACCTTTTTCTATTTTTATTTATATTTTAGTCCTGTTTAGTTACTCAGGAAAATCATATAAATGGTAAATAAGTTATCCTTATATAGCACTTTTCTACCTTCAAGGTACTCAAAGAGCTTTGACACTATTTCCACATTCACACACACATTCACACACACATTCACACACTGGAGGGAGCTGCCAACTAACCAGCATCCATCAGGAGCAAGGGTGAAGTGTCTTTCTCAAGGACACAACGCACGTGACTTGGCTGGTAGAAGCTTAGGAATCGAACCAGGAACCCTCAGGTTGCTGGCACGGCCACTTTCCCAACCCGCGCCACGCCTGTCCTCCTATTGTTGGCGTAGATGCCCGTATGTTTACTTCACAAAAGAGAAGTGTGGGCTACTTCTCTTTTTTGTATTTAACTCCAATAAATGGATTTTATATTTTTATGTGGTGCAGCCGAGGCGGAGCAGGAGGGGATAGAAGGAGGGGAAGAAAAGCAAGATAGAGTGGGATAAGACAAAGGGACAAATAGGAATAGGATATGCACAAATATGATGGTAAAAGTGTTTGAAATACATAATAATACAGACATGCAAATGAGCATTGTGACACTACAAATGGAGCGATACAAATACCAATAGAAATATCACTATTGGTAATGAATAGTCGCCCTCTTTTCATGCTTTTGTCCACCGTGTCTGCGCCGCCTTGGCAGGGATCAACAACACACATACTCACATACACACTCACTCACACACACACACACACACACACACACACACACACACACACACACACACACACACACACACACACACACACACACCTCTCTACATTCTCTTAGTCTTGTATTGCGGAACCTAAATGAGCTAGGATGTGTGCGTGTCTGTAAACATGGAAGACAAAGCCAGCATTCATGTGACGTCCTTGAACATTCTGTACATTCTGAGTTGGCGTGCAGGTTGGACAAATATTCTCCTGGCAGCACTGCGCTGGAAAACTACTCGCAATCTCCACCAAGTATTTACATTTCTAAACAAAATTAAAGACCTGCTGAAAGCCACTACTAGCGACCACGTAGTCTGATAGTTTATATATCAATGATGAAATATTAACATTGCAACACATGCCAATACGGCCGCTTTAGTTTATTATTTTGCAATTTTAAATTTTGCGCGGAAGTATCATGCTAAAACGTCGCGGTATGATGAGGCATGCGCGTGACGTCATACATTGTAGAGGACATTTTGTTCCAGCACCGTTCCCAGCTAAAAGTCGTCTGTTTCCATCGCATAATTCCACAGTATTCTGGACATCTGTGTTGCTGAATCTATTGCAATTTGTTCAATTAATAATGGAGACGTCAAAGAAGAAAGCTGTAGGTGGGAAGCGGTGTATTGCGGCCGCCTTTAGCAACACAAACACAGCCGGTGTTTCATTGTTTACATTCCCGAAAGATGACGGTGAAGCTTTACTATGGAACAGAGCGGTCAAGCGAACACGGTTCCCTACCACATGTCAACCGGCAGGTTTCAGTGAGAAAATGGTGTTAATAAGTCTGCTCTTACCATAGACATGAGCGGAGAGCTTGCGTCATTCCTCCTGCACCTGTCAAAAAGGTAGCTGCGGACTCTCTTGCCTCCTCCCACCGGCCGCCGCCGACCGTCGGATGCTTCCACCGTGGAGGAGGGAAAAAAAATAAAAAATCTCAGCCCGGCCACCTTTGCCTCGTCGAGAAACGTGGCTTCCCTCTGAGACACTGGCGGGCGGTCACCACACCCGTGGCCACACCACTCTGACTTTCAGGTTGTACAGGTACGACCATATAATCTCACTAAAACACTAGTAACACTATAAGCAGAAATGGGATTTTCCAGAATTATCCTCGTAAATTTGTCTAATAACATCTGAATCGCTCTGCCGTCTAGTTGTTTTCTCTCTAGTCTTTCACTCTCACTTTCCTCATCCACAAATCTTTCATCCTGGCTCAAATTATTGGTAAATCGTCGCTTTCTCAGCCCGAATCGCTCTCGCTGCTGGTGGCCATGATTGTAAACAATGTTCAGATGTGAGGAGCTCCACAACCCGTGACGTCACGCGCACATCGTCTGCTACTTCCGGTACAGGCAAGGCTTTTTCATTAGCGACCAAAAGTTGCCAACTTTATCGTGGATGTTCTCTACTAAATCCTTTCAGCAAAAATATGGCAATATGGCAAAATGATGAAGTATGACACATAGAATGGACCTGCTATCCCCGTTTAAATAAGTGTGAAGTGAAGTGAATTATATTTATATAGCGCTTTTCTCTAGTGACTCAAAGCGTTTTACATAGTGAAACCCAATATCTAAGTTCCATTTAAACCACTGTGGGGGGCACTGGGAGCAGGTGGGTAAAGTGTCTTGCCCAAGGACACAACGGCAGTGACTAGGATGGCGGAAGTGGGAATCAAACCTGCAACCACCAAGTTGCTGGCACGGCCACTCTACAAACCGAGCTATACTGCTCGAAGAACAACTACTTTCAGTAGGTCTTTAATACAAGTCCCTAATGAACAAATTATTTTTCAGTAAGACATGAAAACTATTTTTTTCTACCGAAAAAAGCTACTTTGGAGCGTCACAATTTGACAATACTCGTACATTCCTGGGTGGATCACATGTGAGATGAACAGGGGAGTTGGTTAATCGTTTTGCAATGCAGTCTGCCGAAAATGACGGAAAGCGCCACTCTACATAGCAACTAGGTCAATGTTGTAATTTCAACAAAACCACATTTTTAGATATTTTACACACTACAGAACAAGTGTCAAAATCTGTGCCGCCACGTTATTTCATGTGGCCTGCAAAACCCTGGAGATAATGTGTTAATAAAATGCTTAATTTTTTCTTACTAAATATGTTTAGCATTTCCCTTTCGACATTAAAAATCACGTACTGCATGTATATGCATATCTTTTAAAATGCAATATCATCAAAATATTAAATTATATCATGTATTCCAAAAAATATTTTGGTTAAAATTAAAAATAAGTACTGTACTTAAATATCTGCTGAACTTATGATTTCAATTAAAGTGTAGACTGTAAAATTGACAATAGATTTTTAGAGGTTTATTTTTTAACCGTAAAATCAACTTTGGTACTGTTTTTTTCCATATACAGTAAGACACTAAAACATTTAAAAACAAAGAAAAAAAATCATTAAAACCAGAATTTTACAGTAAAAAAAAAACAAAAAAAACTGGCGGCTCTGTTGCTTAAATTTACTGCTAAAAAACAGTGGTATTGTTTTTCCATTTATTACATTTTTTTATACGCTGTAAAAAAACACTACTGTAAAATTCTGGTGACTGAGCTGCCAGATTTTTTGTTTTTTTTTGCAGCTTATGTAAAAAAATATGTATTTTGTATATATATATATATATATATATACAGATGCTGGCTTTTGAACTTTGCGTCGATAACAGTCCGGATGACACGATGTCGAATATTTCCAAAAACAATTTGAAATGTGGACTCGTCAGACCACAGAACACTGTTCCACTTTGCATCAGTCCATCTTAGAGGATCTCAGGTCCAGAGAAGCCGGCGGTGTTTCTGGATGTTGTTGATAAATGGCTTTCGCTTTGCATAGTAGAGCTTTAACTTGCACTTAAAGATGTAGCGACTAACTGTATTTAGTGACAGTGGTTTTCTGAAGTGTTTCTGAGCCCATGTGGTGATATCCTTTAGAGATTGATGTCGGTTTTTATACAGTGCCGAGGAATCGAAGGTCACTGTCATTCAATGTTGGTTTCCAGCCATGCCGCTTACGTGGAGTGATTTCTCCAGATTCTCTGAACCTTTTGATGATATTATGGAGCATAGATGTTGAAATCCCTCAATTTCTTGCAATTGCACTTTGAGAAAGGTTGTTCTTAAACTGTTTGACTATTTGCTCACGCAGTTGTGGACAAAGGGGTGTACCTCGCCCCATCCTTTCTTGTGAAAGACTGAGCATTTTTTGGGAAGCTGTTTTTATAGCCAATCATGGCACCCACCTGTTCCCAATTAGCCTGCACACCTGTGGGACGTTCCAAATAAGTGTTTGATGAGCATTCCTCAACTTTATCAGTATTTATTGCCACCTTTCCCAACTTCTTTGTCACTTGTTGCTGGCATCAAATTCTAATGATTTGCAAAAACAATGAATGTTTATGAGTTTGAACATCAAATATGTTGTCTTTGTAGCATATTCAACTGAATATGGCTTGAAAAGGATTTGCAAATCATTGTATTCTGTTTATATTTACATCTAACACAATATATATATATATATATATATATATATATATATATATATATATATATTCATATGTTACTCATTGTTAAAAGAGGGTAAGCATAACTGCGATGTGGCCCTCAGTGAGTTTGACATCCCTGTTATAATCAGTGCAGATTTGATACCACATCACTATTTTCACCCCTTTTTCTGATTGTGGATTGGAAGCTGCACACCACTGGGAGGCATCACACACTCAGCGGGTCCGAGTAAGTGCTTACCTGTCTTACTTCAGACTTTAAGACGTGCCGACATGACTAAAACGGGCCGGCAGGATGTTAAGACGTTCCAACGCTCAAACCTCCAAACTCGGGCTCTTCATCTCTCAGGCGCTTTCAAAAAACTAAATGGAAAGATCAAATCTGTCTGCTGGTGTTTGTATACCAGTGTAGTGAAAAGCTGTCGTCTCCGTGACAAATCCACTCTTATGCAGGTTCATGCCCTTCTACTTAAAGACTGATAGTATTGACAATATGTGTGCTTTTATTTGGAAAATAATATATGCAAAATATATCATGTTTTAATGAAGACTGGAACAGCGGCGGTGCATTCACTGCTAATTCTAATACTTGCCAACCCTCACGATTTTCCTAGGAGACTCCCGAATTTCAGTGGGATTTAAGGTCCAAGCTTACACCAAACATTTTTTTTTACTGCATGCCTTTGGTAAGTGCTGGAGTGAGAAGAGTTTTTAAAATAATTAGCGCATGCTTGCCTTTACTGCATTCTTTTGGTAAGTGCAGGAATGAGAAGAGGTTTTAAATTAATTAGCGCCCCAGCGGCAATTCAAGGAAATACGGTAATCACATCATCATTAAATTATCCCCTCAACTCCCCCAAAATGGATTTAACTCGCCGGAATAAAAAAGACAATATAACATACATTTATAAACGTGGACGCATGTGAAAAAGTGCAATTCAGTAATCTATTTATTTATTTATATATATTTATTTATTTATTTATTTTATATATTTATATATAAATGATAAATAAATGATAAATGGGTTGTACTTGTATAGCGCTTTTCTACCTTCACGGTACTCAAAGCACTTTGACACTACTTCCACATTCACACACACATTGACACACTGATGGAGGGAGCTGCCATGCAACCAACCAGCACCCATCAGGAGCAAGGGTGAAGTGTCTTGCTCAGGACACAACGGACGTGACGAGGTTGGTACTAGGTGGGGATTGAACCAGGGACACTAGGGTTGCACACGGCCACTCTTCCACTGCGCCACACCGTCCCTATTATATTATATCATATATATTATATTATATATATTTATTTAATTATATATGCACCTTTTTGCTTTTTCTTTTCTCCTGCACTACCATGAGATTATGTAACGACATTTCGTTCTTATCTGTGCTGTAAAGTTCAAATTTGAATGACAATATAAAGGAAGTCTAAGTCTAGTCCAACTCTGATATTATTTGATATTTTACGGTAATGTGTTAATAATTTCACATATAAGTCGCTCCGGAGTATAAGTCGCACCCCCGGCCAAACTATGAAAAAAACTGCGACTTAGAGTCCAAAAAATACGGTAAAAAAATCAGCTTGGGACTGAAAGGGGAACATTATCAGCAGACCTATGTAAGCGTCAATATATACCTTGATGGTGCAGAAAAAAGACCATATATTTTTTCAACCGATTTCCGAACTCTAAATGGGTGAATTTTGGCGAATTAAACGCCTTTCTGTTTATCGCGCTGGAGGCGATGACGTCAGAATGTGACGTCACCGAGGTAACACAGCCGCCATTTTCATTTTCAACACATTACAAACACCGGGTTTCAGCTCTGTTATTTTCCGTTTTTTTGACTATTTTTTGGAACCTTGGAGACATCATGCCTGGTGGGTGTGTTGTCGGAGGGTGTAACAACACTAACAGGGAGGGATTCAAGTTGCACCACTGGCAAGAAATCTGCCGCCAGACCCCCATTGAATGTGCCAGAGTGTCTCCACATTTGACCGGCGATGCTAAAGCAGACATGGCACAGAGATGTATGGATAACCTGTAGATGCATTTGCAACTATAGTCAACGAAATCACAAAGGTGAGTTTTGTTGATGTTGACTGCCAGCTAATCGATGCTAAAATGCTACGCTAATCGATGCTAACATGCTATTTACCGGCGGTGCTAAAGCAGACATGGCACAGAGATGTATGGATAACCTGTAGATGCATTTGCAACTATATTACGTTTCCTTCCACCCACATTTAATGCGAAACAAACACTTACCAATTGACGGATTTAAGTTGCTCCAGTGTCAAAAGATGCGAAAGTCCTGATCGTTTGGTCCGCACATTTTACCGGCGATGCTAACGCGGCTATTCGGCCATGCTATGACTATGAATAGCGTCAATAGCTTCAGTTTCTTCTTCAATACTTTCATACTCCAACCATCTGTTTCAATACATGCGTAATCTGTTGAATCGCTTAAGTCGCTGAAATCCGAGTTTGAATCCGAGCTAATGTCACTATATCTTGCTGTGGTATTCCCATTGTTTGTTTACATTGGCAGCACTGTGTGACGCCACAGGGAAATGGATAGTCGCATCGCAAATAGCGAAAACCGAGCACTTTAAAGCTTTTTTTTAGGGATATTCCGGGACCGGTAAAATTTTGAAAAAAACTTCAAAAAATACAACAAGCCACTGAGAACTGCTTTTTATTGTTTTTAACCCTTTTGAAATTGTGATAACGTTCCCCTTTAAGCCATTTTGATATTTTTCATTTTCAAACCATAACAAAATATATGGATTTTTTTTTTAATCCTTTGGGCTCCTGGGGAGCATAGAGGGTCTCAGTCACTAAAATGTTAAAAATAACTCAAATTATTATTATTTTTTTTTATTTAATGCTTACAGTAAATCTCTATCAACTTGAGGTTGATATAAAGTAAAACAAATAAGGTTTTATGCCTTTTCTGTCAGAGAAAACTTTGTTTTTTATAGTAAAACTGAAATATGCAGTATTTAGATGGATAGATGGATAGATGGATAGATAGATAGATAGATAGATAGATAGATAGATAGATAGATAGTACTTTATTAATTCCTTCAGGAGAGTTCCTTTATTTAGCAATTAAAGCCCTCAAAGATCAATAATGCAGGACACCATTGATTTTAATTATTTAATATTTTTGAGTAATCACAGTGAAAAGTTCAATAAAATCCTACTAAATATATTTGAGATCTGAAAGGTTCCCCACTCATAAAGTGATACATTTTTATTTGTTGTTTTTTTGCTTTTAACACTTAAATTTCAAGATCAACTTCCGATATATCTGTCGATTTTAAGTTTGAACTATTTTGATGTCGTAGTGGTTTGTGTTGTGGTTTGTGCAGCCCTTTGAGACACTAGTGATTTAGGGCTATATAAGTAAACAGTGATTGATTGATTAATGTTTTTATGCCCTTTTGCCAAAACTTTGATGTTTTTATAGGGCAACCACACAACATATGCAATATTTTTTCCACATAAAACATTTTAAAGTGATCATTTTTAAGTAATAATTCATTGTAAAAAACGGCCTGCATGGCAGCTTTGTGTCAACATTGTTACTTTTTCTCATTAGATTTCAACTCATTTCACTTTTTTAAATGTTTATTTTTTTATTTTTGCAATACTATAAATTTTGCAATTTTTGCAGAATGTGTGTGTTATACAGGTAGCCTACACAACAGGCTAATAATGTAAACAGAAGGCTCAAGTAAATCTCAATAAGTGTGTGCTTGTAACCTCATACACTTATACAGGTACACAACATATCCCAACGTCACCGCGTCAAAAAATTGCGTTACACGCCACTATTCGGCCTTGTTTTTAACTCATTCCACCGAAGGCCGAATGTGGCTTTTTTTGCCATATTCGGTTACCGATTAATCGGTGCATCCCTAATCCAGATGGATCTCTATTACAATCCCCAAAGAGGGCACTTTAAGTTGATGATTACTTCTATGTGGAGAAATCTGCATTTATAATTGAATCACTTGTTATTTTTCAACAAGTTTTTAGTTATTTTATATCTTTTTTACCAAATAGTTGAAGAAAGACCACTACAAATGAGCAATATTTTGCACTGTTATACAATTTAATAAATCAGAAAGTGATGACATAGTGCTGTATTTTACTTCTTTATCTCTTTTTTACAAGCAAAAATGCTTTGCTGTGATTAGGGGGTACTTGAATTAAAAACATGTTCACAGGGGGTACATCACTGAAAAAGGTTGAGAACCACTGCTTTAAGATGTCAATAAACTTCTCAATCAATCAATCAAAAGGATGGTTTAGTGTGGCTTAGGCTAAACAATTAATAACATGGCCTGATATAGCAAGCTAGTTTCAAGCTTTTTTTTCCCCTTTTTTCAATCCAAATGGTAACTTTTTTTCTTTTCACAAGTTAATTCCCCACATCCAGCTTTAAATATTCTCACACATCCACAAGTATTTTTCCTCCACACCACCCCGGGTGTGTTTTGCTCCTTTTTTTTCTTTTTTTTTGCTTGGCGATATCTCTGGTTTCACAAGTTGACTCAAGGCCTTTTTTGCCGTCATATTTCAATTAGAGGATGCAAATTTCCACGGCGCGGTGCTCTTTGGGTGGGTTTTTATTTATTTATTTTAACAATTAATTTGTGAGCCAGAGGAGAAGTTTTCACAGGTTTTGGGGAGAGTGGCCGTGCCAGCAACCTGAGGGTTCCTGGTTCGATCCCAACCTTCTAACACACTGCAAAAACTGAAATCTAAGTAAGATGAAATATCTCAAATAAGGCTGATATTTGCTTATTTTCTGTCCGATAAGATCATTCTTCTCACTGAGCAGATTTTATGTTGAGTGTTTTACTTGTTTTAAGTGTTTTGCTCCTAAATCAGAAGTGTCCAACGTGCGGCCCGGGGGACATTTGCGGCCCGCAGCTGATCGTATGAGGTTACAAGCACACACTTATTGAGATTTAGTGGGGCCTCTGTTTACATTATTAGCCTGTTGTGTAGGCTACCTGTATAAGTGTATGAGGTTACAATCACACACTTAATTGAGATTTACTTGAGCCTTCTGTTTACAGTATTAGCATATCTACTGTGGCTAAGCAGACTTTTGCTAAAAGGACAATAATTCATTTGTTGTGGGTTTATCCACTTTAATGCACTTTATTTTTTTTTGGAATGCATGTTTTGTTTGAAGGCCTAATATAAATGAAAAACTTTGTGCTTTTTTTGAAAGGCAAAGGCTACTGGAATATTAAAAAAAATGTCAATATTCAATAAAAAATTACTTTATTTGGAAAACATGTCTAAATATTTATTCTAGGCTATCTATGCAATATTTTAAAAAATATGAAAAACTGCATTCATTATTCGGTATTCGGCCTTCGGCCAAGCGTTTAATTTTTGTTCGGCTTCGGCCACAAATTTTCATTTCGGTGCATCCCTAATCTGGATTCATCAACTTCATTCTAAACATTTCTTCACAAAAAAAGAAATATTTACGTCAATATTTATGGAACATGTCCACAAAAAATCTAGCTGTCAACACTGAATATTGCATTGTTGTATTTCTTTTCACACTTTATGAACTTACATTCAAATTTTGTTGAAGTATTATTCAATAAATATATTTATAAAGGATTTTTGAATTGTTGCTATTTTTAGAATATTTAAAAAAAATCTCACATACCCCTTGGCATACCTTCAAGTACCCCCAGGGGTACGTGTGCCCCCATTTGAGAACCACTGTATTAAATAAATGAATGCATGTCATTAAAAAAAAAAAGACATTGTGTTTCCATTGTGGTCCGTTTAACCTCTTAAAGGGGAACATTATCACAATTTCAAAAGGGTTAAAAACAATAAAAATCAGTTCCCAGTGGCTTGCTGTATTTTTTGAAATTTTTTTCAAAATTTTACCGGTCTCGGAATATCCCTAAATAAAGCTTTAAAGTGCCTTATTTCGGCTCTCTGCGAAGACACTGGCCATTTCCCTGTGACGTCACACAGTGCTGCCAATGTAAACAAACGATGGGAATACCACAGCAAAATATAGCGACATTAGCTCGGATTCAAACTCGGATTTCAGCGACTTAAGCGATTCAACAGATTACGCATGTATTGAAACAGATGGTTGGCGTATGAAAATATTGAAGAAGAAACTGAAGCTATTGATGCTATTCATAGCCATAGCATGGCTGAATAGCTGCGTTAGCATCGGCGGTAAAATGTGCGGACCAAACGATAAGGACTTTCGCATATTTTGACACTGGAGCAACTTAAATCCGTCGATTGGTAAGTGTTTGTTTCGCATTAAATGTGGGTGGAAGGAAACGTAATATAGTTGCAAATGCCTCTGCAGGTTATCCATACATCTCTGTGCCATGTCTGCTTTAGCACCGCCGGTAAATAGCATGTTAGCATCGATTAGCGCAGCATGCTAGCATCGATTAGCTGGCAGTCAACGTCAACAAAACTCACCTTTGTGAATTTGTTGACTTTATCGTTGCAAATGCATCTACAGGTTATCCATACATCTCTGTGCCATGTCTGCTTCAGCACCGCCGGTGAATAGCATGTTAGCATTGATTAGCTGGCAGTCACGCCGCAACCAAATATGTCTGATTAGCACATAATTCAACATCAACAAAACTCACCTTTGTGATTTCGTTGACTATCGTTGCAAATGCATCTGCAGGTTATCCATACATCTCTGTGCCATGTCTGCCTCAGCATCGCCGGTAAAATGTGGAGACACTTTGGTACATTCAATGGGGGTCTGGCGGCAGATTTCTTGCCAGTGGTGCAACTTGAATCCCTCCCTGTTAGTGTTGTTACACCCTCCGACAACACACCCACGAGGCATGATGTCTCCAAGGTTCCAAAAAATAGTCAAAAAAACGGAAAATAACAGAGCTGAGACCCGGTGTTTGTAATGTGTTGAAAATGAAAATGGTGGGTGTGTTACCTCGGCGACGTCATCGCATCCAGAGCGATAAACAGAAAGGCGTTTAATTCGCCAAAATTCACCCATTTAGAGTTCGTAAATCGTTTATAAAAATATATGGTCTTTTTTCTGCACCATCAAGGTGTATATTGATGCTTACATAGTCTGCTGATAATGTTCCCCTTTAAATGTTTCCGTGTGCGGCCCTCTGTGGAAAAAGTTTGGACACCCCTGTCTTAAATGATGTCAGTAAGATATTACAGCTTGTTGCTGAGATGTGATGACTTATATTGAGTAAAACATGCTTGGAAGTAGAATATCAAGTGTTGCAAAGCTGTATCATCAACACTCAGAAGTGTAAAACTACTTTTTTAAAGCAATCATTTCTTACTTCAAGCATGAAAAAAAGAATCATGTCAACATAATGACACCAGCATTTTCGTAATATAAGAATATTTTTCAACATATTGAGCAAAAAGCTCAATTTTTTTTCTAGCCAGAAAAGTGCACTTGTTATTAGTGAGAATATACTTATTTTAAGCTCTCTTTGGGTTCTTTGAGGTTGGCTAATTAGGGTCCTTGGCCCATGGCAAAGGACTCCTGTGGAGTCCTTTGCCATGGGCCAAGGACCCTATTGAAACTGCTGTGTTTTATTATTATTCCGCACCTACGCGCTGTAATTTGACCCCCTTAACATGCTTCAAAACTCACCAAATTTGACACACACGTCGGTATAGCAAACCTTCCCAACATATTAAGCAACCAATCCCCCAAAATGAAAATTGCGGTCTAGCGCCCCCTAGAAAAAATTACAGACAAAACTGCATGTAACTTCTGTTAGGAATGTCATAGCGACATGAAACAAAAACTCCTATGTAGGTCTGATTTAGACCCAATTTTCATACACTCACTTCTTTCAGCAAAAATCTACTAGAAGTTGGCAAAAACCCCTTCAAAATAAAAATTTTGCAAAAAATGCAAATTTTGCCTCTTTGCGCTGTAATTTGACCCCTTTTTAAAATGCTTCAAAAGTCACCAAACTAGGCGCACACATCAGGACTGGCGAATATTGCGATCTAATGAAAAAAACCAAACCCCAAAACTCAAAATTGCGCTCTAGCGCTATTTTTGAATAAAACACTGAAAAAACTGCTCCTAGGAAAAAAACACAGACAAAACTGCTTGTAACTTCCGGTAAGAATGTCGGAGAGACATGAAAAAAAAAACTCTATGTAGGTCTCGCTTAGACCTACATTTCATAGATCAACAACCCCCAACAAAAATCAACAGGGAGTTTGCAATCCCCCCTTCAAAACAAAAGTTTTGTAAAAACCGGTCACCTTTCTTCAAACATTATCTCCTCTGAGTGCGTTTGTTGTTTTTGGCTTCAAACTCGCACAGGAGAGAGATTGAACCCTTCTGATTAAAAGTATAGAACAGAGTTTTGATAAGTTCTCAGGTTTTGATTTTACGCTCCTTCAAAGAACCCCTGTGCAAAGTCTCCTAAAAAATGTCATTTTTGCCTCTTTGAGCTGTTATTTGACCCCCTTAAAATGCTTCTAAACTCACCAAACTTGACACACACATCAGATCTGGCAAAAATTGCGATCTGATGAAAAAACCTAACCTCAAAACTCAAAATTGCGCTCTACCACCCCCCCTAGGAATACAACACGGACAAACTGCTCCTAGGAAGAAAACACAGACAAAACTGCTTGTAACTTCCGGTAGGAATGTCAGAGAGACATGAAACAAAAACACTATGTAGGTCTCACTTAGACCTACATTTTAATTATTAACATACTTTAGCAAAAATCAACAGGAAGTTTGATATTTTCACTTCAATAGAACAACTGCATTACTTTCACAATGCATTAGATTCTCAAAATAGTGGCTCCAAGGCGTCTTCTAACGCTTATCCGGCCGTGGGTCTCGGGGGCAGCAGCCAAAGGCGGACCCGACCAACGCTGCTTGCAGCTTTAATTAGGGTCCGCCCTGCCCATGGGCCAAGGACCCTATTGAAACTGGTGCGTTTTATTATTATTATTATTCCGCCGCCTCTTTGAACTGTTATTTGACCCCCTGAACAAGCTTCAAAACTCACCAAATTTCACACACTCATCAGAACTGGCGAAAATTGCTATTTAATGAAAAAAACAAACCCTAAAAATCAAAAATGCGCTCTAGCGCCCCCTACAAAAAACAAAAACAAACTGCTTGTAACTTCCGTTAGCAATGTCGTAGAGACATGAAACAAAAACCTCTATATAGACTTAGACGTAGATTTCATAATTGTACTTTCTAGGGCAAAAATCAACCAAAATTTTGCAAAAACTCATTCAAAGCAAAATTTTCGCAAAAAATGCTATTTCTGCCTCTTTGAGCTGTAATTTGACCCCCTTAAAATGCTTCAAAACTCACCAAACTTGGCACACACATCAGGACTGGCAGAAATTGCGATTTAATAAAAAAAACAAACCGTAAACTCAAAAATGCGCTCTAGCGCAATTTTTGGATAAAACACAGAAAAAACTGCTGCTAGGAAGAAAACACAGACAAAACGGCTTGTAACTTCCGGTAGGAATGTCGGAGAGATCTGAAACAAAACCCTCTATGTAGGTCTCACTTAGACCTATATTTTAATAATTGACATCCTTCAGCAAAAATCAACAGGAAGTTAAAAATTACCCCTTCAAAATAAAAGTTTTGTAAACACCCGTCACCTTTTTTCAAAAGTTATCTCCTCTGAGCGAGTTTGTCGTTTCGGCTTCAAACTTGTACAGGAGAGAGATTGAACCCTTCTGATTAAAAGTATAGAACAGAGTTTTGATTACGGCTCCGGTTTTGATTTTACGCGCCTTCAAAGAACCCCTAAGCAAAGTTTCCTAAAAAATGTAATTTTTGCCTTTTTGAGCTGTAATTTGACCCATTTAAAATGCTTCAAAGTGCAAGTTAAAGCTCTACTATGCCAAGCAAAAGCCATTTATCAACAACATCCAGAAACGCCGATCTGTAATTTGACCCCCTTAACATGCTTCAAAACTCACCAAATTTTACACACACATCAGGGCTGGCGAAAATTGCCATCTAATAAAAAACCAAACCCTAAAAATCAAAATTGCAGTCTAGCGCCCCCTAGGAAAAAACCCAGACAAAACTGCTTGTAACTTCTGTTAGGAATGTCGTAGAGACATGAAACAAAAACATTTATGTAGGTCTGCCTTAGACCAGGGCTTGAGTAGCAGCGGCAGCAGCCAAAGGCGGACCCGACCAACGCTGCTTGCAGCTTTAATTTTACTTGTTTTGGAAAGTCTTGACAAGCCGAATGTTCTTGTCATAATGGCAGATCATTTTGCTCATTTCAAGTAAAATACCCCTCATTTTTCTATTTTCTTTTCTTGATTTAGAACACTGACTTTTTGCAGTGCAACCTTGTCACGGCCGTCGTGTCCTTGAGCAAGACACTTCATCCTTGCTCCTGATGGGCCCTGCTTAGTTGGCAGCTCCCGCCATCAGTGTGTGAATGTGTGTGTGAAAGGGTGAATGTGGAAATAGTGTCAGTGGGTACCTTGAAGGTAGAAAAGCGCTATACAAGTATAACCCATTTCACATTTAACATTCACCCGGCGAGAAGCATGTTGTTTACCGCGAGCCTCCTGGATACTTCAAGCGCTGATTGCCACGGCTCGCCAGCTGATAATTATCTTATGGGGGGGGGGTTAGCACAATAGGCCTTTGGAGAAAATAGAAGAAGCGGCTTGTTTAATTAGCACTTACTCTTGTCTCTGTTGGTTAATTGACGATAGCCGTGCGGCGTGGAATGGAGACGGATCGATAATTAGCAGCATCTCAAACACAATGGAGGTAATTACGCGCCGTATTTTGTTGTTTTTTTTGGAGGAGACGTGCCGGACGTGAGCTTGTGTTTGATTGTCTGCAGGAGACGAGAGAGGCCGGCGTCCGCATAAAACGCGCCGAGCACATTAACGGGCGCCACGCGACTAAATGAGGGTTTAGCCAGGATCCAGGCTGAAGCCGCGCTAATCAGGTTGTTGAAGATAAAGCAGGAGCTCCGAGTCCCAATAATTCAATCACCCCGTTGGGATAAAAGTGAGATCATAAAGGGGTCGCTTCATCTAAAGGGGCGTCCAACTTCTTTTGTGATGGCGGGCCACGCCCCTGTCATGTGAGAGTGGAGGTATGAATAACAAAATGTAATCACCTCATTGTGTTGTTATGTTCATTTATTATGCCCCCCTCCCCCCAACTATATTATTATTTGATTTATGTACGTACAAATTGAGTCCAGTCCATAGTGGATCAAACATAATAGTGAGAGTCCAGTCCATAGTGGATCTAACATAATAGTGAGAGTCCAGTCCATAGTGGATCTAACATAATAGTGAGAGTCCAGTCCATAGTGGATCTAACATAATAGTGTGAGAGTCCAGTCCATAGTGGATCCAACATAATAGTGAGAGTCCAGTCCATAGTGGATCTAACATAATAGTGAGGGTCCAGTCCATAGTGGATCTAACATAATAGTGAGAGTCCAGTCCATAGTGGATCCAACATAATAGTGAGAGTCCAGTCCATAGTGGATCTAACATAATAGTGAGAGTCCAGTCCATAGTGGATCTAACATAATAGTGAGAGGGTCCAGTCCATAGTGGATCTAACATAATAGTGAAAGTCCAGTCCATAGTGGATCTAACATAATAGTGAGAGTCCGGTCCATAGTGGATCTAACATAATAGTGAGAGTCCAGTCCATAGTGGATCTAATATAATAGTGTGAGAGTCCAGTCCATAGTGGATCCAACATAATAGTGAGAGTTCAGTCCATAGTGGATCTAACATAATAGTGAGAGTCCAGTCCATAGTGGATTTAACATAATAGTGGGAGTCCAGTCCATAGTGGATCTAACATAATAGTTAGAGTCCAGTCCATAGTGGATCTAACATAATAGTGAGAGTCCAGTCCATAGTGGATCTAACATAATAGTGAGAGTCCAGTCCATAGTGGATCTAACATAATAGTGAGAGTCCAGTCCATAGTGGATCTAACATAATAGTGTGAGAATCCAGTCCATAGTGGATCTAACATAATAGTGAGAGTCCAGTCCATAGTGGATCTAACATAATGGTGAGAGTCCAGTCCATAGTGGATCTAACATAATGGTGAGAGTCCAGTCCATAGTGGATCCAACATAATAGTGAGAGTCCAGTCCATAGTGGATCCAACATAATAGTGTGAGTCCAATTCATAGTGGATCTAACATAATAGTGTGAGTCCAGTCCATAGTGGATCTAAAATAATAGTGAGAGTCCAGTCCATAGTGGATCCAACATAATAGTGAGAGTCCAGTCCATAGTGGATCTAACATAATAGTGAGAGTCCAGTCCATAGTGGATCTAACATAATAGTGTGAGAGTCCAGTCCATAGTGGATCTAACATAATAGTGAGAGTCCAGTCCATAGTGGATCTAACATAATAGTGAGAGTCCAGTCCATAGTGGATCTAACATAATAGTGTGAGAGTCCAGTCCATAGTGGATCTAACATAATAGTGAGAGTCCAGTCCATAGTGGGGCCAGCAGGAGACCATGCCGAGTGGAGACAGGTCAGCAGCACAGAAATGTCCCCAACTGATGCACAGGTGAGCGGTCCACCCTGGGTCCCGACTCTGGACAGCCACCACTTCATCCAGAGCAGAAAAGAAAAGAAACGGCAGATCAACTGGTCTAAAAAGGAGGTCTATTTAAAGGCTAGAGTATACAAATGAGTTTTAAGATGGGACTTAAATGTTTCTACTGAGGTAACATCTCAAACTCGAACTGGGAGGACATTCCAGAGTACTGGAGCCCCAATAGAAAACGTTCAATAACCCGCAGACTTTTTTTTGGGGTCTCAAAAATAAAAATCACTCTATAAAAAACAAAAACAATCACAAATCCCGAAAGGATGATTAGGATGCCTGTCTTCCCGTTACCGTGACAACAGAGTCTGAGGCAAGCAAACGTTTACAATCAGCGTTAAACGCGTGTGGAAATTAGCCGGAAAAAGCCGTTTTGCCTCCAGATAATTCCTGTTCTTTGATTTTGCCAAGGAAACATTTTGTCAGCGCCGAGCCGCTTTTTTAATCTTCAATCATCGCAAAAATCAATATTTGAACAAACGCGCTGATACCTTGTTTTTGTTCCCCCCCATGATGTGATCCTTCATCTGCAGAACAACAAACATTGGTATCAACAGCATCAGGAGGTTATGTTCTTCATTTCCCCTTTAAGCTGTCGCCTCGGCAACCCTGATATTTGGACGGTTTGGCGTATTTGTACATCGTCCAGTTTTGTCCTGGACTCAAATTGAGTCCGCAGACGGTGGAGCAAAACGTGGGTTCTGTGGTTCCCAGGACAACGCTGCATGGTTGTGTATTTTGTATTTGCTGGGTAGAAAAACGAGGCCATCCTTCTTGAGAAAGTATCAAGGAGGAGTATTTGTTTTGGAGCAGGGTGGATATTTGCACAACTGAGAGGTGTGGCTCTTGACAGGGGTGTAGCAAGAAATTGTGGGGGCCCCATACTGTATTTCCTAAAATACATCAAACCTTGGCTGCCCCGTATGCACACACTTGGTTTGTTTACACGCACGAGGGTTGTCCCTGTACTGATATTTTAGTACCAAGTGTATTTCGGTACTTTTCAAAATAAAGGGGACCACAAAAAAATGGCATTATTAGCTTTATTTTAACAACAAATTTTAGGGTACATTAAATATATATTTATTACTGTAATTTAGTCCTTAAATAAAATAGTGAACATACTAGACAACTTGCCTTTTAGTAGTAAGTAAACAAACAAAAGCTCCTAATTAGTCTGCTGACATATGCAGTAACATATTGTGTCATTTCTGCGTGATGCGCACCCTGAACTCCATTGTAAAAATGTGTGTTTGTTCTTTGGTTGTTTCTTCTACTTTATTTTATGCTTAAGTTCACATTGGTTATGTTCATTCTTGCCAACCTTGAGACCTCCGAATCCGGGAGATGGGGGGTTGAAGTTTGGTGGTAGCGGGGGGTGTATATTGTAACATCCCGGAAGAGTTAGTGCCTCAAGGGGTTATGGGTATTTGTTCTGTTGTGTTTATGTTGTGTTACGGTGCAGATGTTCTCCCGAAATGTGTTTGTCATTCTTGTTTGGTGTGGGTTCACACATTTGTAACAGTGTTAAAGTTGTTTTTACGGCCACCCTCAGTGTGATCTGTATGGCTGTTGACCAAGTATGCCTTGCATTCACTTTTTGTGTGTGTGTAAAACCGCCTATATCCTGTGACTGGGCAGGCACGCTGTTAGTATGGCGGAAAATCAGACGTGACGCCAGGTTGTGAAGGACACTAAAGGCTAAACTATTTTTGTCTGGGTGGGAATCGGGGAAATAGTTGCCCCGGCAGGTTTTCGGCAGGGGCACCAAAATACAGGAGTCTCCTGGAAAAGTCAGGAGGGTTGGCAAGTATGGTTATGTTTGTAGTTATGTTACCTTTAGTTCGGCCTCGGTGTAATTTTGACACTTGTTTTGTTTATAACATAACTGTAAAATTTGAACGATGTTACATGAATGTGTTGTGGCAGTTGCGGATTGTCGGTTGCTTTTTCAAAGACTTCTTTACTGAACTGCCAACAATAGATAGTGCTTAAAATGGAATGGTTTTACAAATACACCGAGACAAAGTCTTAAGTTCATTGTGTTCTTCGTGGTGTTTTTGAAACTGCACCAATGTTTTTCACCACAAATTTTAACCAACTTGACATGTTTTGCCAAGAATATTATTCGTAGTATTGACATTTCCAGACCGTGCTTGTTTTATTTTGAAAACAGAGAAAATAATTTTGAAGTTGTCTTTATTTTTAGGTTATTATGCCATGATTTAATTCAGTCCAGGCAGCATGGCAATAGAGTTTCCTCCATGTTAAAATGAGTTTGACACCGTTATTGTAAATAAAATACTTTCAATTATTGTATGCACAATGTAGTAAAAGTGTTTTCCGCCTGGATTTAAACATTGCCAACAATGAGGCGTCTTCTGGAAGACTATTCCGTCTTATAGAACCATAAAAACCCCCGCAGTCTCACCATGTTTGGTCCTGACTCTAGGCACCAGCCGGGGACAACTCCCTGAGGTTCTCTGAGCCCGACACGGTTCACACGGCTCTGACAAGTTTGAGATGTACTGTAGCACGAGAACATGAATAGACTTGAATGCTGTTTTTAAAAGTCTGAGCGACAGGAAGCCAGTGCAGTGATCTCAGCGCTGGACTAATTTGGTCGTAGTTCCTGGTTCTAGTCAGGACTCGAGCAGCAGTGTTCTGCTTTCCAGCTCATTTAGAGAGCCTAGTGAGAAGGGTCATTACAGTAGTCTAACCTGCTGGAGACGAAAGGCATGGATTGTATTTTCTAAGTCTGTTTGGACACTTGTCCTTTGATCTTATAAAAGTTTTAAGGTGGTAAAAAACTGCTGATGAATTAGCTGCCCTGTAGAAGATATACTAAATAAATTAAGTACCGAATTTTCCGGACTATAAGGCGCACTTAAAACCCTTTCATTTTCTCAAATCATCTTGGTTTTCTTCTCATAATCATTTTGGTTGTGCTTACCGACCTCAAAGCTATTTTATTTGGTACATGGTGAAATGATAACAGAGACATAATTCAACTTTGCTCAATTTGAGGAGAAACGTGATTGTGCTTACCGACCACAAAGCTATTTTATTTGGTACACGGTGAAATGATAAGTGTCACCAGTAGATGGCAGTCACACATAAGAAATAGGCGTAAACTGCAATATGATGGCAGTCACACATAAGAGATACGGGCTGCTTCTAATACCAATCAAATATCAACCCCAGGGTCCATAGATCGTTCATCCCCTTGACTTTGAAATATTGTAAAAAAAAGTGGGACCCCAAAAATGTACTGTGGGACCCCATTTTTATGACTTGAAGGGACCCCATTTTGAAAATTCCTAACGCCAACACTGATGGAGTATTTGTCAGGTTCAAACATTGATGACATCTATTAAACAAGACAAGAAGCAAGGAAATAAACAGAAATAATTCAAATTTGCTCAATTTGAGGAGAAACGTGATTGTGCTTACCGACCTCAAAGCTATTTTATTTTGTACACGGTGAAATGGTAAGTGTCACCAGTAGATGGCAGTCACACATAAGAGATAACTGTCCCAGGCTGCTTCTAAAACCAATCAAATATCAACCCCGCGGTCCAAAGATCGTTCATCCCCTTGACTTTTACGAATAGGAAAAAAGTGGGACCCCAAAAATGCACTGTGGGACCCCATTTTTATGACTTGATGGGACCCCATTTTGAAAATTTCTAGGGCCAACACTGATGGAGTATTTGTCAGGTTCTAACATTGATGACATCGATTAAACAAGACAAGAAGCAAAGAAATAGACAGAAAAATAATTCAAATTTTCTCAATTTGAGGAGAAACGTGATTGTGCTTACCGACCTCGAAGCTATTTCATTTTGTACAAGGTGAAATGGTAAGTGTCACCAGTAGATGGCAGTCACACATAAGAGATACCTGTCCCAGGCTGCTTCTAAAACCAATCAAATATCAACCCCGCGGTCCAAAGATCGTTCATCCCCTTGATTTTGACAAATAGGAAAAAAGTGGGACCTCAAAAATGCACTGTGGGACCCCATTTTTATGACTTGATGGGACCCCATTTTGAAAATTCTTAGTGCCAACACTGATGGAGTATTTGTCAGGTTCAAACATCGATGACATCTATTAAACAAGACAAGAAGCAAGGAAATAAACAGAGAAATAATTCAAATTTTCTCAATTTGAGGAGAAACGTGATTGTGTTTACCGACCACGAAGCTATTTTATTTGGTACACGGTGAAATGATAAGTGTCACCAGTAGATGGCAGTCACACATAAGAGATAACTGTCCCAGGCTGCTTCTAAAACCAATCAAATATCAACCCCGCGGTCCAAAGATCGTTCATCCCCTTGACTTTGACGAATAGGAAAAAAGTGGGACCCCATTTTTATGACTTGAAGGGACCCCATTTTGAAAATTCCTAGCGCCAACACTGATGGGGTATTTGTCAGGTTCTAACATCGATGACATCGATTAAACAAGACAAAGCAAGGAAATAAACAGAGACAGAATTCAATTTGGCTCAATTTGAGGAGAAACGTCTGGTCTGTACTCTTGTACAGTTTCCAGCACGCTCTGACGAAAAAAAGGTTTACGTCTCCTTTTTTCTTTGGATAGTCCATGTTTACATAACAACAGCTGTTTGTAAAGGAATAGGGGGAGGGGGGGGGGGGGGTCAACAGGTAAACAGTCATTGTGTTTGGTCACATTAACACAAAAGAAATAGAATAGATAACCCTTCCTGTCTCCTCCCGTCATAAACAATGGAATTTTCCGAGCTTTTGAGTTGGTGCAACAAAGACAGCCTCTTGTCCGTTCACTGGGAACTCAGAGAACGGAAAGTTTTTTTTAATGATTTACATCAAATTTTTCTGACTATTGCTGCATGCAAAACAGCAGCGGGGGGCTGTGGCCTGCGGGCCGCTTCTAATACCAATCAAATACCACCCCTATGGCCGTGGATCATTCATTCTTTGACACTTATAGCTGTTAAAGGATGCAACTGTGAAAATATGACTTTCTCCTACGCTGCCACGAAATCATTTTTTGTTTTCTAAAATGCCGGTGCTATGTGCGAATGCTTAAAGGTGAGCTTTGATGACCTTACGGCGTCTGTGTCGAGGGCCCGATGCTCGGTTTGTCGCGATTCGGGTGAAATAAACAATTTTGTATATTTTTAACAGGGGGTGTAGGTAGTTAGACACTCTTATGTTAATTCCTGTTGAACTTTTACAGCTAAATGTATTTTATTGAACATTTTATGACATTGCTTATCACTTTTCCATTTCCAAGACGCACAATGGCCAGCCAGGTTCACGCGGGCAAGCAAGACAGGTTTATATGGAAGGATCTAGCAGGCTTAATGAAGGCCGTATTTCTGCACACTTTGATGCAACTAATGAGAGGAGCTTGAATATGACGAGTGAGCTAATATTGATTGTTGTTGTTGTGCAAATTGCGTAATCGCTCACACCTGGCTGAGTTGTACGTCGTCACGGTGAAGCAAAGAAACCATATTTTCCCCGTTTCATCCAAATTCTCCCTCCTGTGCTCCCAGGTGGTGTTTGCATCGCTCAGTCCTTGAAGATCCCCCGGGAGCCCAAGCCGGGGGAGTTTGACAAGATCATTAGACGCTTGCTGGAGACCTCCAACGCCAGGGCCATCATTATGTTTGCTAACGAGGACGACATTCGGTACGACCACTTCCACCTCCGTCACGCCGCCGTCGACACTTTTGCTTGACGCCTGGCCTTTTGTCCCGGTAGGCGCGTACTGGACGCGGCGAAGAGGAACAACCAAACGGGCCACTTCCTGTGGGTGGGCTCGGACAGCTGGGGGTCCAAGATCTCGCCCGTGATTGGTCAGGAGAGAGTGGCGGAGGGAGCCATCACCATTCTCCCCAAGCGAGCGTCTGTGGACGGTCAGTAGGTGGAAGCCGAATGTATTTTTCTAAATGATTAATTACATTTAAAAAATATAGATTTTTACTATAAATGTAGGAGGAAGTAGAAGTATTTTTTTTGATATTAAAATATAGTTAAAAAATGTTTTTTTATTTTTATCATTTTTGTTTCTAATAAGGAAAGAAACTAACACATTTGTTTTTTGTTTTCTTTAAAGTAGGAGAAATAAAAATATGTTTTTGCTCATAAGATAAAGTAAAACAAATATTTTTATTTATTTTTAAAAGTAAAAAAATATATATTTTTTTAAATATTGAAAGAAACAAAGCATATTTATGTTTTTTTAATTTTTAAAAAGAAAGTATATATATATATATATATATATATATATATGCAATAATGAAAGAAATTAAAACATTCATGTTTTTTCTTTTAATAGTAGGAGGAAAAAGAAATATATTTTGACAATAAATTAAAGTCAAACAATTTATTTTTTTTGTTGTTGTTTTTTGTTTTTTTAAAGTAGGAGAAAGTAAAAATATGTTTTTGCTCACTAGATAAAATTAAAAACAATTTTTTTTTTCTTTTTAAAAGTAAAAAAAAATATTTTTTTTAAATATTAAAAGAAACAAAGCATATTTATGTTTTTTTATTTTAAAAAGAAAGACTATATATATATATATATATATATATATTTGTAATAATGAAATAAATTAAAACATTCATGTTTTTTCTTTTAATAGTAGGAGGAAAAATAAATATATTTTGATAATAAATTAAAGTAAAACAATTGTTTTTTTTTTTTTTTTTGAGTAGGAGAAAGTAAAAATATGTTTTTTCTCATTAGATAAAGTAAAAAAAATATATATTTTTTTATTTTTAAAAGTAAAAAAATTTTTTTTTTTTAAATATTGAAAGAAACAAAGCATATTTATGTTTTTTTATTTTAAAAAGAAAGTATATATCTATATATATTGTAATAATGAAAGAAATTAAAACATATTCATGTTTTTTCTTTTAATAGTAGGAGGAAAAATAAATATATTTTGATAATAAATTAAAGTAAAACAATAGTTTTTTTTCTATAATAAAGTATATTTCTTTTTTGATTAATGAAAAAAACTAAAACATCTTTGTTGTTCTATTTTAAATGTAGGAGGAAGTAGATGTATTTTTTTGATGATAAATTAGTGTAAAAATATATTTTTTTAATATAAAGAAAGTATTTTTTTAATAATGAAAGAAACTAAACATGTTTTCGTTTGTTTTTTAAAGTAGGAGGAAGTAGAAGTAATTTTTTGATACTAAAATATAGTTAAAAAATGTTTTTATTTTTATCATTTGTGTTTCTAATAATGAAAGAAACTAACATTTGTTGTATTTGTTTTTTTAAGTAGGAGAAAGTAAAAATGTTTTTTCTCATTAAAGTAAAAAAAAAAGTATTTTATTTTTTAAAGTAAAAAAGTATATTTTTTTAATATTGAAAGAAACAAAGCATATCTATGTTTTTTTTTATTTTAAAAAGAAAGTATATATATATTTTGTAATAATGAAAGAAATGAAAACATATTCATGTTTTTTCTTTTAATAGTAGGAGGGAAAATAAATATTTTTTGTATAATAAAGTATATTTCTTTTTTGATTAATGAAAGAAACTAAAACATATTTGTTTTTTTTATTTTAAAAGTAGGACGAAGTTGATGTATTTTTTTGATAATAAATTAGTGTAAAAAAATATTTTTTAATATAAAGTATTTTTTTTAATAATGAAAGAAACTAAACATGTTTTCGTTTGTTTTTTAAAGTAGGAGGAAGTAGAAGTAATGTTTTGATACTAAAATATAGTTAAAAAATGTTTTTTATTTTTATCATTTGTGTTTCTAATAATGAAAGAAACTAACATTTGTTGTTTTTGTTTTTTTAAGTAGGAGAAAGTAAAAATGTGTTTTTTCTCATTAGATAAAGTAAAAAAAAAGTATTTTTTATTTGTAAAAGTAAAAAAAGTATTTTTTTTTAATATTGAAAGAAATAAAGCATATTTATGTTTTATTTTAAAAAGAAAGTATATATATATATTTGTAATAATGAAAGAAATTAATACATAGTTATGTTTTTTCTTTTAATAGGAGGAAAAAGA
>NC_084620.1:60904577-60909577 GCF_033978795.1 Nerophis ophidion
AAGTGTGTGTGTTTACCAGGTGCAAGTGTGTGTGTTTACAAGGTGCAAGTGTGTGTGTTTACAAGGTGCAAGTGTGTGTGTATACAAGGTGCAGGTGTGTGTGTTTACCAGGTGTAAGTGTGTGTGTATACAAGGTGCAAGTGTGTGTGTTTACAAGGTGCAAGTGTGTGTGTTTACAAGGTGCAAGTGTGTGTGTTTACAAGGTGCAAGTGTGTGTGTTTACCAGGTGCAAGTGTGTGTGTTTACAAGGTGCAAGTGTGTGTGTATACAAGGTGCAAGTGTGTGTGTTTACCAGGTGCAAGTGTGTGTGTTTACAAGGTGCAAGTGTGTGTGTGTATACAAGGTGCAAGTGTGTGTGTTTACAAGGTGCAAGTGTGTGTGTTTACAAGGTGCAAGTGTGTGTGTATACAAGGTGCAAGTGTGTGTGTATACAAGGTGCAAGTGTGTGTGTTTACAAGGTGCAAGTGTGTGTGTATACAAGGTGCAAGTGTGTGTGTTTACAAGGTGCAAGTGTGTGTGTATACAAGGTGCAAGTGTGTGTGTGTATACAAGGTGCAAGTGTGTGTGTGTATACAAGGTGCAAGTGTGTGTTTATAGAAGGTGCAAGTGTGTGTGTTTACAAGGTGCAAGTGTGTGTGTATACAAGGTGCAAGTGTGTGTGTATACAAGGTGCAAGTGTGTGTGTTTACAAGGTGCAAGTGTGTGTCCCAGCTTGAAGTCACCCATGTGTCTGGGTGACTTCAAGCTATGAAATAAATGACTTTAGGACTCACCCGCAAGAAAATGCATACATCACGTGCATGTGTGTGTGTGTTAATAATGTTGTCAATACAAATCTTTATATATCTAGAAAGGGTGGTCCTAAAGAGGGATGCATTTTTCTCAGGTCTCAAGAAGGTAACAAATACATGAATGTGTGTGTGTTCTTGTATTTTTACACTTCTTGAGATATCAACAAGGAAAAGTAGCTTCCTTAATGGACTATGGACTGAACTGTCACTATTATGTTAGATCCACTATGGACTGAACTGTCACTATTATGTTAGATCCACTATGGACAGGACTCTCACTATTATGTTAGATCCACTATGGACTGGACTCACACTATTATGTTAGATCCACTATGGACTGGACTCTCACAATTATGTTAGATCCATTGTGGACTGGACTCTCACTATTATGTTAGATCCACTATGGACTGGACTCTCACTATTATGTTAGATCCACTATGGACTTGACTCTCACACTATTATGCTAGAATCCACTATGGACTGGACTCTCATTATTATGTTGAATCCACTATGGACTGGACTCTCACTATTATGTTAGATCCACTATGGACAGGACTCTCACTATTATGTTAGATCCACTATGGACTGGACTCACACTATTATGTTAGATCCACTATGGACTGGACTCTCACAATTATGTTAGATCCATTGTGGACTGGACTCTCACTATTATGTTAGATCCACTATGGACTGGACTCTCACTATTATGTTAGATCCACTATGGACTGGACTCTCACACTATTATGCTAGAATCCACTATGGACTGGACTCTCATTATTATGTTGAATCCACTATGGACTGAACTCTCACTATTATGTTAGATCCACTATGGACTGGTCTCTCACTATTATGTTAGATCCACTATGGACTGGACTCTCACTATTATGTTAGATCCACTATGGACTGGACTCTCACTATTATGTTAGATCCACTATGGACTGGACTCTCACACTATTATGTTAGATCCACTATGGACTGGACTCTCACTATTATGTTAGATCCACTATGGACTGGAATCTCACTATTATGTTAGATCCACTACGGACTGGACTCTCACTATTATGTTAGATCCACTACGGACTGGACTCTCACACTATTATGTTAGATCCACTATGGACTGGACTCTCTCACTATTATGTTAGATCCACTATGGACTGGACTCTCACACTATTATGATAGATCCACTATGGACTGGACTCTCACTATTATGTTAGATCCACTATGGACTGGACTCTCTCACTATTATGTTAGATCCACTATGGACTGGACTCTCACACTATTATGTTAGATCCACTATGGACTGGACTCTCTCACTATTATGTTAGATCCACTATGGACTGGACTCTCACACTATTATGTTAGATCCACTATGGACTGGACTCACACTATTATTTTAGATCCACTACAGACTGGACTCTCACTATTATGTTATATCCACTACGGACTGGACTCTCACTATTATGTTAGATCCACTATGGACTGGACTCTCTCACTATTATGTTAGATCCACTATGGACTGGACTCTCACACTATTATGTTAGATCCACTATGGACTGGACTCTCTCACTATTATGTTAGATCCACTATGGACTGGACTCTCACACTATTATGTTAGATCCACTATGGACTGGACTCTCTCACTATTATGTTAGATCCACTATGGACTGGACTCTCACACTATTATGTTAGATCCACTATGGACTGGACTCACACTATTATGTTAGATCCACTACAGACTGGACTCTCACTATTATGTTAGATCCACTATGGACTGTTATGTTGGATCCACTACAGACTGGACTCTCACACTATTATGTTAGAGCCACTACAGACTGGACTCTCACTATTAGATTAGATCCTCTATGGACTGGACTCTCACTACTATGTTAGATCCACTATGGACTGTTATGTTAGATCCACTACAGACTGGACTCTCACACTATTATGTTAGATCCACTACAGACTGGACTCTCACACTATTATGTTAGATCCACTACAGACTGGACTCTCACACTATTATGTTAGATCCACTATGGACTGTTATGTTAGATCCACTACAGACTGGACTCTCACACTATTATGTTAGATCCACTACAGACTGGACTCTCACACTATTATGTTAGATCCACTATGGACTGTTATGTTAGATCCACTACAGACTTGATTCCCACACTATTATGTTAGATCCACTACAGACTGGACTCTCACACTATTATGTTAGATCCACTACAGACTGGACTCTCACACTATTATGATAGATCCACTCGACGTCCATTGCACCAGACGCCCGGGTGGGGGTCCCCCACATCTGCAACATCCACCTAGTTCATTTCATTGTCCCATTGGGTTGAGTTTTTCCTTGCCCTGATGTGGGATCTGACTTGTGCAGCCCTTTGAGACACTCGTGATTCAGGGCTATATAAGTAAACATTGATTGATTGATGTGATGACGTGCTTTTTAGAGGCAGTATAGTACCGAATATGATCTATCAGTGTGGCGGTACTATACTAACAACCTGACATTTGTATATTATGGGCTTTCCAACAGTCTCCCACGGCGTGACTCCTCGCACCTGCGGGGTCAATTAACACCTGCACACTTGCCAGCCACGCCAATTAGACGACGATGTCATTACCTGGCCGGCCTTGTTTTATTTGTGTGTCGTGGCAGTAGTCAAACCCTGCAGTAAAGACCCAGTAAATAGCTTTAATTCCACTAAAACGCTGGTTGACTTTAAGTGAACTTCATGCCTAAACGATTCTAACGGCCAGGAGAATTCATTCATTTGAATGTTGCTCCCTCCCTCGCGCTCGTCCCCAGGCTATGTTTCTGTCACGCCGTGATTGTGTTTACGCAGCCGACACACACTAAAACACACACTCTTCCCGCTAATGTGATTTTTGTTACACCTCGGCATTTTATTCATTTTTGGTCTCGTCTCCTCCCCGGGTCGTCTTGATGCCGCTGTTTTTTTTTCTTCTTTTTAATCAAACAGCCATTTTCTCTCAGCGTGTTTGTCCCGTGTGCGCCCCTTGTTGTGGGGGGAGTCAGTGCTGCAAAGAATGAAAAGATGTGACAAAAGGAAATTAAAGAGAGAGCGAGAACACAGCCATGCAGCATAATATGAATAACAGCTCATAAATATTTCATGCTAATGCTCAGTATCTGCGCTGATATATACTCATAATAATGAGTTGTAATATATATTAAATGCGTGTGTCAGCAATGTGGGATTAATGCTGTGAATTGTTCTTTTTAAAAGAGAAGTTTTTTTTTTTTTTTTTAAACAGTAATAAAAACATTTCTTTTTACTAGCAAGGTTGTTAAATTACTACTGACAATAGCAGGCTGTAAGGCTGGGACATTTATTATTTTTCAACCTTTTATAACTATAGCCTTGTTTTTGTTTTTTATTATTTTTTACTATTTTATTAGTATTTTTGCTACAATATTTTTCCTCTGATATTTTAGTTGTATCGTTGTTCTGTTTTTGTTTCCTGATACAAATATATATATAGGTGTGTAGATGTGTAGATGTATATATATATATATACATATATATATATACATATGTAGGTGTGGGAAAAATCACAAGACTACTTCATCTCCACAGAACTGTTTCATGAGGGGTTCCCTCAATCATCAGGAGAAATCTCCTGATGATTGAGGGAACCCCTCATGAAACAGTTCTGTAGAGATGAAGTGGTCTCGTGATTTTTCCCACACACACATACATACATACATACATACATATACATATATACACATATATATATATATATATATATATATATATATATATATATATCCAATATGAGCCAAATCCAATTGCTAGTTTGTAGAAAATCCTATGAACTGTCCGAAAATATTCAATTGCTTGCGTCTTGGCTGTGTTTCCCTTTTCTTGTCCGTACGTATTTTTATCGACAAAGCTCCCCGCATAAACACATTGTATGCATAAATGAAAGCAAATTGATATTTCACAGTCAATCCATACACTGAAAAATGTGTCAGTAATGATCCAACGTTCACTCATTTGAAGGATTTTGGCTGACGTTTATCGACGTATTCCCCGGGTTTTAACTGCTGGCTTGTTTAATCATGTCTGATCCTCATTTTCCATTCTTCTCCTATTGATTATTCAGGTCTGCCCGTCTGGCAGCTAAGCCTCCAAGTGTGTGTGTGTGTGTGTGTGTGTGTGTGTGTGT
>NC_084620.1:60914577-60989577 GCF_033978795.1 Nerophis ophidion
AGATACAACCAGACACTTCTACATACAATAAAAAGTAAAAGAAACATATCCACTGTGGTGGCCTCTGCGGTGTTCCACGCCATCGTCTGCTGGGGAGGAGGGAGCATGGCCAGAGACAGGAGCAGACCCAACAAAGCAACCAAGACAGCCGACTCCACTCTCGGCCAGTGTCCAGTCCGAATGGATGAGCGAGGATACGTCCAAGGTGACTGAGGTGTCCGACACCTGCTCACCCAGTCAAGACACCGCGAAGCCTCTCCGTCCCAGCGCTCAGTGCTAGCTCCGCAGTCCTGTCCCTTCATCCGCATCTCCTCCAGTACATCCAAACAGACTCTGGTGTAGCAGAGACCCAGCAGCTGGTCTCCATAGCCAAAAGGCTCCCGGGAGGCAGATCCAGAAGTCCACAAAAAAAGCACCACAGAGGTCACGAAAGTGACACCCCTTGTCACACAGTCCCAAAGGGTCCCGGACCAAAAGGCAAAAAAATATAATAAGACATGAAAACAAGAGGGGATAAGAGATACGTGTAGACTGCAAGATGATGGCAGTCACACATAAGAAACACGTGTAGACTGCAATGTGATGGCAGTCACACTTAAAAGATACGTGTAGACTGCAAGATGATGGCAGTCACACAGATACGTGTAGACTGCAAGATGATGGCAGTCACACATAAGAGACACGTGTGGACTGCAACATAATGGCAGTCACACAAGAGATACGTGTAGACTGCAACATGATGGCAGTCACACAGAGGAGATATGTGTAGACTGCAACATGATGGCAGTCACACAGAGGAGATACGTGTGGGCTGCAAGATGATGCAGTCACACATGAGAGATACGTGTGGACTGCAAGATTATGGCAGGCACACATGAGAGATACGTGTGGACTGAAAGATGGCAGTCACACGAGAGATACGTGTGGACTGAAAGATGGCAGTCACACGAGAGATACGTGTGGACTGCAAGATGATGGCAGTCACACATAAGAGATACCTGTACACTGCAAGATGATGGCAGTCACACATGAGAGATACGTGTGGACTGCAAGATGATGGCAGTCACACAAGAGATACGTGTAGACTGCAATGTGATGGCAGTCACACATAAGAGATACGTGTAGACTGCAAGACGATGGCAGTCACACATAAGAGATACGTGTAGACTGCAAGACGATGGCAGTCACATAAATACGTGTAGACTGCAAGACGATGGCAGTCACACATAAGAGCTACGTGTAGACTGCAAGATGATGGCAGTCACACATAAGAAACACGTGTAGACTGCAATGTGATGGCAGTCACACTTAAAAGATACGTGTAGACTGCAAGATGATGGCAGTCACACAGATACGTGTAGACTGCAAGATGATGGCAGTCACACATAAGAGACACGTGTGGACTGCAACATAATGGCAGTCACACAAGAGATACGTGTAGACTGCAACATGATGGCAGTCACACAGAGGAGATATGTGTAGACTGCAACATGATGGCAGTCACACAGAGGAGATACGTGTGGGCTGCAAGATGATGCAGTCACACATGAGAGATACGTGTGGACTGCAAGATTATGGCAGGCACACATGAGAGATACGTGTGGACTGAAAGATGGCAGTCACACGAGAGATACGTGTGGACTGAAAGATGGCAGTCACACGAGAGATACGTGTGGACTGCAAGATGATGGCAGTCACACATAAGAGATACCTGTACACTGCAAGATGATGGCAGTCACACATGAGAGATACGTGTGGACTGCAAGATGATGGCAGTCACACAAGAGATACGTGTAGACTGCAATGTGATGGCAGTCACACATAAGAGATACGTGTAGACTGCAAGACGATGGCAGTCACACATAAGAGATACGTGTAGACTGCAAGACGATGGCAGTCACATAAATACGTGTAGACTGCAAGACGATGGCAGTCACACATAAGAGCTACGTGTAGACTGCAAGATGATGGCAGTCACACATAAGAAACACGTGTAGACTGCAATGTGATGGCAGTCACACTTAAAAGATACGTGTAGACTGCAAGATGATGGCAGTCACACAGATACGTGTAGACTGCAAGATAATGGCAGTCACACATAAGAGATACGTGTAGACTGCAAGATAATGGCAGTCACACATAAGAGATACGTGTAGACTGCAAGATAATGGCAGTCACACATAAGAGATACGTGTAGACTGCAAGATTATGGCAGTCACACATAAGAGATACGTGTAGACTGCAAGATGATGGCAGTCACACAAGAGACACGTGTGGATGATGGCAGTCACACAAGAGATACTTGTAGACTGCAACATGATGGCAGTCACACAGAGGAGATATGTGTAGACTGCAACATGATGGCAGTCACACAGAGGAGATACGTGTGGGCTGCAAGATGATGCAGTCACACATGAGAGATACGTGTGGACTGCAAGATTATGGCAGGCACACAAGAGACACGTGTGGATGATGGCAGTCACACAAGAGATACGTGTAGACTGCAACATGATGGCAGTCACACAGAGGAGATATGTGTAGACTGCAACATGATGGCAGTCACACAGAGGAGATACGTGTGGGCTGCAAGATGATGCAGTCACACATGAGAGATACGTGTGGACTGCAAGATTATGGCAGGCACACAAGAGACACGTGTGGATGATGGCAGTCACACAAGAGATACGTGTAGACTGCAACATGATGGCAGTCACACAGAGGAGATATGTGTAGACTGCAACATGATGGCAGTCACACAGAGGAGATACGTGTGGGCTGCAAGATGATGCAGTCACACATGAGAGATACGTGTGGACTGCAAGATTATGGCAGGCACACATGAGAGATACGTGTGGACTGCAAGATTATGGCAGGCACACATGAGAGATACGTGTGGACTGAAAGATGGCAGTCACACGAGAGATACGTGTGGACTGCAAGATGATGGCAGTCACACATAAGAGATACCTGTACACTGCAAGATGATGGCAGTCACACATGAGAGATACGTGTGGACTGCAAGATGATGGCAGTCACACATGAGAGATACGTGTGGACTGCAAGATGATGGCAGTCACACATGAGATACGTGTAGGTAGACTGCAAGATGATGGCAGTCACACAAGAGATACGTGTAGACTGCAATGTGATGGCAGTCACACATAAGAGATACGTGTAGACTGCAAGACGATGGCAGTCACACATAAGAGATACGTGTAGACTGCAAGACGATGGCAGTCACACATAAGAGATACGTGTAGACTGCAAGACGATGGCAGTCACATAAATACGTGTAGACTGCAACATGATGGCAGTCACACAGAGGAGATATGTGTGGGCTGCAAGATGATGCAGTCACACATGAGAGATACGTGTGGACTGCAAGATGATGGCAGTCACACATAAGAGATACCTGTACACTGCAAGATGATGGAAGTCACACATGAGAGATACATGTGGACTGCAAGATGATGGCAGTCACACATAAGAGATACGTGTAGGTAGACTGCAAGATGATGGCAGTCACACAAGAGATACGTGTAGACTGCAATGTGATGGCAGTCACACATAAGAGATACGTGTAGACTGCAGTATGACTCAAGTAAACAAGGCCAACATTTTATATGTTCCACTGAAAATATAGAACATACACGCGGCGCTCAACATTCTATCAAAATGTTTTAGCACGACTTTGTTAAGCTATGAAGCCACACCGCTTGATATACTTCGACAGCGACTTCTCCCCCGTCATCTTTGTTGTAGCGGTGTAGCGTGCAAGGACGGGAGTGGAAGAAGTGTCAAAAGATGGCGCTAACGGTTTTAAGGACATTCGGACTTTACTTCAATCAACGACCGGAACTCTACAATAACTAAAGGTCCTTGGGTGAATAATGTAAACTCACAATACCGGTATGTTTTAGCAGTTGGATGGCCATTCAACATGAAAGCAATTTGAAGAAAAAACATAAGGAGTGTATAAATATATACAATTCCATTTAAATAAATCAGTGTCTCTGGATCTTGTTCAAATCTCAGCTCAGATTATAGTTCTTGGAAAAAAAGACGGCAGTACAGTCCATGTCCTGCAAGTAAAGGTGAACATTTGTAAAGTGTTGGCTGGAGAGTCTCCTACCAGTCCAGACACAGCAGGTGGTGAGCTTCCTGGCTGGAATCTTCCAAGACCGATCCTTGGACTAGATGCTTCTTTTCTTTAGCTGGCCATCAGAAAGAGAAGCCTGGCCGGTGTAAGACAGGACTATTCTTATAAACCTTTAAAATAATTTTAGGATCTTTGAACACATATACCTTATTACCTTTTAAATTCCTTCCTCTTCTTTCCTGACAATTTAAATCAATGTTCAAGTTTTTTTGTTTATCATAAATGTAGCCTGTATGTTACTTAAGTAAAGCACTGTACAAGTATTAAGTAAACAAGGAATTATATAACCGGGCTAGATCAGAAGGAACTAAATTCAGCTCAAGGAATGGAGAGTAATGAAGACTGATCACAGGGTTTAAATGGTACCAAATTATATTAAAGAATTAGAGGAAAAATAAACAACAAACAGACATGTAAATTCAAATGGCCATTCACATTTTCAACATAAATTACAGAAGGTTCAATATTTACAATGTGATACAGTACTTGATTCAGTCCTTGTTTTTACCAAGAATGGTGTAAGCGCAACACGACAGTTCATTAAACGACCTCGCAAAGTCCACGTTGTGGTGGCAGTGTCCAGAGGGGTTTTAGTGAAGGTAACGGGGTAAATGTGAAGGTTCAGGACGACATTAATGAACTCGTTGCGTTATGAAACACCAAAGGGAAAAAACAGAGCGGCTCCTGAGGAGCCTCCTACCTGCCCGGGGCTCGGTTGGGTGGATGCAGTTCGGTTGGTTCGGTTCCAGGCATAAAGCTTCAGACTCTAGTCTCGCCATCCAACATGTCCTGCACAACACGGGCAGGACCAGTCAACTTTCCAGTGCGCACACACAAAATACATTCAGATACTAAACACTAAATAATACTACTGTATTCAAATAGCAAGTATTTTTCTTAATACTGTACAATAATTCATGAATCCAATTAGAATTAAAGCTGCAGGCAGCTTTGGTCGGGTCCGCCTTTGGCTGCTGCCCCCGAGACCCACGGCCGGATAAGCTGTAGAAGACGCCTTGGTGCCACTATTTTGAGAATCTAATGCATTGTGAAAGTAATGCAGTTGTTGTCCATCCATCCATTTTCTACCGCTTATTCCCTTTCGGGGTCGCGGGGGGCGCTGGCGCCTATCTAAGCTACAATCGGGCGGAAGGCGGGGTACACCCTGGACAAGTCGCCACCTCATCGCAGGGCCAACACAGATAGACAGACAACATTCACACACTAGGGACCATTTAGTGTTGCTAATCAACCTATCCCCAGGTGCATGTCTTTGGAAGTGGGAGGAAGCCGGAGTACCCGGAGGGAACCCACGCATTCACGGGGAGAACATGCAAACTCCACACAGAAAGATCCTGAGCCTGGATTTGAACCCAGGACTGCAGGACCTTCGTATTGTGAGGCAGACGCACTAACCCCTCTGCCACCGTGAAGCCCTGCAGTTGTTGTATTGAAGTGAAAATATCAAACTTCCTGTTGATTTTTGCTAAAGTATGTTAATTATTCAAATGTAGGGCTAAATGAGACCGACATAGTGGTTTTTGTTTCATGTCTCTTTTCCTACCAGAAGTTACAAGCAGTTTTGTCCGTTTTTTCTTCCTAGGAGCAATTTGTCTGTGTTGTATTCCTAGGGGGCGCTAGAGCACAATTTTGAGTTTTGGGGGTTGTTTTTTTTATTAGCCAAATTACAGCTCAAAGAGGCAGAAATAGCATTTTTTTGCGAAAATTTTGCTTTGAAGGGGTTTTTGCCAACTTCCTGTTGATTTTTGCTATAGAAGTTTCAATTGGAAAAAATGTAGGTCTAAGTCAGACCTACATAGAGGTTTTTGTTTCATGTCTCTACGACAGGGGTGCCCACACTTTTTCTGCAGGCGAGCTACTTTTCAATTGACCAACTCGAGGGGATCTACCTCATTTATATATATCATTTATATTTATTTATTTATGAAAGAGACATTTGTGTAAACAAGTTAAATGTGTTTAATGACAATACAAGCATGTGTAACACATATAGATGTCTTTCTTTCACAAAGACAAGAATATAAGTTGGTGTATTACCTGATTCTGATGACTTGCATTGATTGGAATCAGACAGTAATGATAACGCCCACATTTTCAAATGGAGGAGAAAAAAAGTTGTCCTTTCTGTACAATACCACATGAAAGTGGTTGGTTTTTGGCATCTACTTCATCCAGCTTCCATACACTTTACAAGAAAAACATTGGCGGCAAATTCCGTAGCTTGCTTGATTGACATTCACGGCACCCGAGGGTCTTGTGAGATGACGCTGGCTGCTGCCAGTTCATTATTATGAAAAAATGACAGAGGGGAAGGCTAGAAACACTTTTTATTTCAACAGACTTTTGCGCCGTCCCTTCCGTCAAAACTCTAAAGGCCGACTGCACATTTCCTATCTTCACAATAAAAGCCCTGCTTCATGCTGCCTGCGCTAAGAAAATAAGAGTCTCGGAAAGCTGGCGTGCACAAGTGATGTGCACGCCAGCTTTCTGAGGGACCGCTTGTGCACGCCAGTTTTCCGAGACTTTGTATTTAGTTAGCGCAGGCAGCATGAAGCAGGGCTTTTATTGTGAAGATAGGAAATGTGCAGTCGGCCTTTAGAGTTTTGACGGAAGGTACGGCGCGAGAGTCTGTTGAAATAAAAAGTGTTTCTCGCCTTCCTCTCGGTCATATTTTCATAATAATGATCTTGCAGCAGCCAGCGTCATCTCACAAGACCCTCCGGTACCGTGAATGTCATTTAAGTGACGTCTTGGTGAAGATTGATGATCACTAATATTTAGGTCTATTTTTTTTAAAAGCCTGGCTGGAGATCGACTGACACACCCCCCGCGGTCGACTGGTAGCTCGCGATCGACGATAATAAGTCTCATCTTAAAACTCATCTGTATACTCTAGCCTTTAAATAGACCTCCTTTTTAGACCAGTTGATCTGCCGCTTCTTTTCTTTCTCCTATGTCCCCCCCTCCCTTGTGGAGGGGGTCCGGTCCGATGACCATGGATGAAGTACTGACTGTCCAGAGTCGAGACCCAGGATGGACCGCTCGTCGGGACCCAGGATGGACCGCTCGCCTGTATCGGTTGGGGACATCTCTACGCTGCTGATCCGCTTGAGATGGTTTCCTGTGGACGGGACTCTCACTGCTGTCTTGGAGCCACTATGGATTGAACTTTCACAGTATCATGTTAAACCCGCTCGACATCCATTGCTTTCGGTCCCCTAGAGGGGGGGGGTTGCCCACATCTGAGGTCCTCTCCAAGGTTTCTCATAGTCAGCATTGTCACTGGCGTCCCACTGAATGTGAATTCTCCCTGCCCACTGGGTGTGAGTTTTCCTTGCCCTTTTGTGGGTTCTTCCGAGGATGTTGTAGTCGTAATGATTTGTGCAGTCCTTTGAGACATTTGTGATTTGGGGCTATATAAATAAACATTGATTGATTGATCGACGTAATGGGCACCCCTGCTCTACGACATTGCTAACGGAAGTTACAAGCAGTCTGGTTTTTGTTTTCTTCCTAGGGGGCGCTAGCGCGCAATTTTCAATTTTGGGGTTTGGATGCTTAATATGTTGGGGTGGCCTACCGTACCGATGTGTGTGCCAAATTTGATGAGTTTTGAAGCATGTTAAGGGGGTCAAATTACAGCACGTAGGTGCGGAATAAAAAAGAAAGAATAATACTTAAAGCTGCAAGCAGCGTTGGTCGGGTCCGCCTTTGGCCGCTGCCAAGCCCTGGTCTAAGTCAGACCTACATAGAGGTCTTTGTTTCATGTCTCTACGACATTCCTAACAGAAGTTAAAAGCAGTTTTGTCTGGATTTTTTCCTAGGGGGCACTGGAGCGCAATTTTGACTTTTGGGGTTTGTTTTTTTTATTAGATGGCAATTTTCACCAGTCCTGATGTGTGTTTAAAATTTGGTGAGTTTTGAAGCATGTTAAGGGGGTCAAATTACAGATCAGCGTTTCTGGATGTTGTTGATAAATGGCTTTCGCTTTGCATAGTAGAGCTTTAACTTGCACTTTGAAGCATTTTAAGGGGGTCAAATTAGAGCTCAAAGAGGCAAAAATGACATTTTTTAGGAAACTTTGCGCAGGAGTTATTTGAAGGCGCGTAAAATCAAAACCGGAGCAGTAATCAAAACTTTGTTGGACAGTTTTAATCAAAAGGGTTCAATCTCTCTCCTGTGCGAGTTTGAAGCCGAAACGAAAAACGCACTCGGAGGAGTTTACGTTTGAAAAAGGTGACGGATTTTTACAAAACTTTTATTTTGAAGGGGTAATTTTTAACTTCCTGTTGATTTTTGCCGAAGGATGTCCATCCATCCATTTTCTACCGCTTATTCCCTTTCGGGGTCACGGGGGGCGCTGGCGCCTATCTCAGCTACAATCGGGCGGAAGGCAGGGTACACCCTGGACAAGTCGCCACCTCATCGCAGGGCTAACACAGATAGACAGACAACATTCACACTCACATTTACACACTAGGGACCATTTAGTGTTGCCAATCAACCTATCCCCAGGTGCATGTCTTTGGAGGTGGGAGGGGCCTATCCCCAGGTGCATGTCTTTGGAGGTGGGAGGAAGCCGGAGTAACCGGAGGGAACCCACGCATTCACGGGGAGAACATGCGAACTCCACACAGAAAGATCCCGAGCCTGGATTTGAACCCAGGACTGCAGGAACTTCGTATTGTGAGGCAGACACACTAACCCCTCTGCCACTGTGAAGCCCCCGAAGGATGTCAATTATCTAAATGTAGGTCTAATTGAGACCTACATAGAAGTTTTTGTTTCATGTCTTTCCGACATTCTTACCGGAAGTTACAAGCAGTTTAGTCTGTGTTTTCTTCCTAGGAGCAGTTTTTTCAGTGTTTTATTCAAAAATAGCACTAGAGCGCAATTTTGAGTTTTGGGGTTTGGTTTTTTTCATTAGATCGCAATATTCGCCAGTCCTGATGTGTGCGCCAAGTTTGGTGACTTTTGAAGCATTTTAAAAAGGGGTCAAATTACAGCGCATAGAGGCAAAAATTGCATTTTTTGCAAACATTTTATTTTGAAGGGGTTTTTGCCAACTTCCTGTAGATTTTTGCTGAAAGAAGTGAGTGTATGAAAATGGGGTCTAAGTCAGACCTACATAGGAGTTTTTGTTTCATGTCGCTATGACATTCCTAACAGAAGTTACATGCAGTTTTGTCTGTAATTTTTTCCTAGGGGGCGCTAGAGCGCAATTTTCATTTTGGGGGATTGGTTGCTTAATATGTTGGGAAGGTTTGCTATACCGACGTGTGTGTCAAATTTGGTGAGTTTTGAAGCATGTTAAGGGGGTCAAATTACAGCGCGTAGGTGCGGAATAATAAAACACAGCAGTTTCAATAGGGTCCTTGGCCCATGGCATGGGCCAAGGACCCTAATAAATAATTGTTATATCCATCCATCCATCATCTTCCGCTTATCCGAGGTCGGGTCGCGGGGGCAGCAGCCTAAGCAGGGAAGCCCAGACATCCCTATCTCCAGCCACTTCGTCTAGCTCTTCCCGGGGGATCCCGAGGCGTTCCCAGGCCAGCCGGGAGACATAGTCTTCCCAACGTGTCCTGGGTCTTCCCCGTGGCCTCCTACCAGCTGGACGTGCCCTAAACACCTTCCTAGGGAGGCGTTCGGGTGGCATCCTGACCAGATGCCCGAACCACCTCATCTGGCTCCTCTCGATGTGAAGGAGCAGCGGCTTTACTTTGAGTTCCTCCCGGATGGCAGAGCTTCTCACCCTATCTCTAAGGGAGAGCCCCGCCACCCGGCGGAGGAAACTCATTTCGGCCGCTTGTACCCGTGATCTTATCCTTTCGGTCATGACCCAAAGCTCATGACCATAGGTGAGGATGGGAACGTAGATCGACCGGTAAATTGAGAGCTTTGCCTTCCGGCTCAGCTCCTTCTTCACCACAACGGATCGATACAACGTCCGCATTACTGAAGACGCCGCACCGATCCGCCTGTCGATCTCACGATCCACTCTTCCCCCACTCGTGAACAAGACTCCTAGGTACTTGAACTCCTCCACTTGGGGGAGGGTCTCCTCCCCAACCCGGAGATGGCACTCCACCCTTTTCCGGGCGAGAACCATGGACTCGGACTTGGAGGTGCTGATTCTCATTCCGGTCGCTTCACACTCGGCTGCGAACCGATCCAGTGAGAGCTGAAGATCCTGGCCAGATGAAGCCATCACGACCACATCATCTGCAAAAAGCAGAGACCTAATCCTGCAGCCACCAAACCAGATCCCCTCAACGCCTTGGCTGCGCCTAGAAATTCTGTCCATAAAAGTTATGAACAGAATCGGTGACAAAGGACAGCCTTGGCGGAGTCCAACCCTCACTGGAAACGTGTCCGACTTACTGCCAGCAATGCGGACCAAGCTCTGACACTGATCGTACAGGGAGCGGACTGCCACAATAAGACAGTCCGGTACGCCATACTCTCTGAGCACTCCCCACAGGACTCCCCGAGGGACACGGTCGAATGCCTTCTCCAAGTCCACAAAGCACATGTAGACTGGTTGGGCAAACTCCCATGCACCCTCAAGAACCCTGCCGAGAGTATAGAGCTGGTCCACAGTTCCACGACCAGGACGAAAACCACACTGTTCCTCCTGAATCTGAGGTTCGACTATCCAGCGAAGCCTCCTCTCCAGTACACCTGAATAAACCTTACCGGGAAGGCTGAGGAGTGTGATCCCACGATAGTTGGAACACACCCTCCGGTCCCCCTTCTTAAAGAGAGGGACCACCACCCCGGTCTGCCAATCCAGAGGTACCGCCCCCGATGTCCACGCGATGCTGCAGAGTCTTGTCAACCAAGACAGCCCCACAGCATCCAGAGCCTTAAGGAACTCCGGGCGGATCTCATCCACCCCCGGGGCCTTGCCGCCGAGGAGCTTTTTAACTACCTCAGCGACCTCAGCCCCAGAAATAGGAGAGTCCACTGCAGCTTCCCCAGGCACCACTTCCTCAAAAGAAGACGTGTTGGTGGGATTGAGGAGGTCTTCGAAGTATTCCCTCCACCGATCCACAACATCCACAGTCGAAGTCAGCAGAACACCATCCGCACCATACACGGTGTTGATAGTGCACTGCTTCCCCTTCCTGAGGCGGCGTATGGTGGTCCAGAATCGCTTCGAAGCCGTCCGGAAGTCGTTTTCCATGGCTTCCCCGAACTCTTCCCATGTCCGAGTTTTTGCCTCCGCGACCGCTAAAGCTGCACACCGCTTGGCCCGTCGGTACCCGTCCACTGCCTCCGGAGTCCTATGAGCCAAAAGAACCCGATAGGACTCCTTCTTCAGCTTGACGGCATCCCTCACTGCTGGTGTCCACCAACGGGTTCTGGGATTACCGCCACGACAGGCACCAACAACCTTGCGGCCACAGCTCCAATCAGCCGCCTCGACAATAGAGGTTATATCAATTGTTATATCAAAATATTAATTTTCTAATATTATCAAAATGTACCAATTGCATCCACAAATAAAGTGCATAGCAGACAGTGGTTGACTGGACTGCATCATAAAATACATTGGATGCATAGCATTGACAACATCAAACAATTAACACAACCCAGAAACAAATCAGACAATTGTTGACAGTGTTAACATTTCATTCAGTTGACTATATTCAGAGAAACAAATCAGACAATTGTTGACAGTGTTAACATTTCATTCAGTTGACTATATTCAGAGAAACAAATCAGACAATTGTTGACAGTGCTAACATTTCATTCAGTTGACTATATTCAGAGAAAAAAATCAGACAATTGTTGACAGTGTTAACATTTCATTCAGTTGACTATATTCAGAGAAACAGACATAGAAGTAGATGCTAACAACTCCATTCAAAATGAATGTAGCGGCTAAGCTACACGGATGCAACTCACCAATTCCGCAGATAAATCCCACTTAACACTCTCGCACGACGACCCACGGGTTTAGTAGTTGGCTCCTGCAGTTCGACATTATTACATTTCAGTTAAAAGAACTTAGTTAATAATTAAAAGCGTCAAAACCGAGTCACACACAGCAACGTGCCTCTCGCTCTTCCTGGTAGCAGCCCACTCCTGGATTTGTGCTTCCCGCAATAGGTCACGTGACAGCGTGACGCAATGACGCGCGCGGTCATGTGACCGCGTGACGTAATGACGCACGCAAAGACACGAAAATAAATAGGATATTTACTCATTATTTTATTGGCTAAGTTTTATATTCATAAATGTAAGTTTCTTAATACCTGTCCTATCTTTTGTGCCTTTAAAAAAGATCTGGAACTTTACATTAAAACCCTGTCTACCTCTAACAACAAAAAGGCTGTGAAAACGATGATGCTGTGTTCCAAATTTAAGTTCTTTGATGTATCTGAATAAGCCTACGGCTTTGCATTTTGTTTATTATTTATATATATATATATATATATATATATATATATATATATATATATATATATATATATATATATATTTGTATTCTATTTTTATTATTTTGAACTTACAACCCCCTGGCGCTGTTTTGTACTGTTTTCATAATGTTTTATAATGTTTTATATTGTTGTTTGACTTACTGTTTGTAATTCTTAAAATTTATAAATAAACCTTTGAAAAAAAAAATAAATAAATAGGATATTTAATTGGGATTTGAAAGGTTATTTAAATAGAAAGGATATTTAAGTAAAATTATATTTAAATAGAAAGATATTTAATTAGAAATAATATTCAATGGGGTTTAGAGAGCATATTTAAATACAATTATTTAAATAGGAAGATTTAATTAGAAAGAATATTCAATGGGGTTTTAAAAGGATATTTAAATGAGGATATTTAATGGGATTTTGTCACCCAGGTTACATAAAGAATAATAAATACATTTTAATTTAATTCTTTATTATAGCTTCTGTTTATTTGACAAAGAATATTTGTGAAATATTTCTTCAAACTTATTATGATTAAAATTCAAAAATAATATTCTGGAAAATCTAGAACATCTGTACAATCAAATTTAAATCTTATTTCATGGTCTTTTGAATTTCTTTTAAAATTTTTGTTCGGGAAAATCTAGAAGAAATGATGATTTGTCTTTGTTAGAAATATAGCTTGGTCCAATTTGTTATATATTCTAACAAAGTGCAGGTTGGATTTTAACCTAATTAATACATGTCATCAAAATCCTATAATTAATCTTAATCAGGATGTTCCGAAAATTCTTTTTAAAAATGTTTCAAAAAGATTCGGATTGGCTAGTTTTTCTGTTCATTTTCTTTCGGTTGAATTTTGAATTTTAAAGAGTCGAAATTGAAGATAAACTACGTTTCAAAATTAAATTTTCATTTTTTTTCGTGTTTTCTCCTCTTCTAAAATTAATCTTAATCAGGAAAAAAAATACAATTTTTTTTAATTCTTTCAAAAAGATTCAAATTAGCTTGTTTTTCTCTTCTTTTTTTCAAATTTAATTTTGAATTTTAAAGAGTTGAAATTGAAGAAAAAATGTGTTTCAAAATTTCATTTGATTTCTTTTGTGTGTTTTCTCCTCTTTTAAACTGTTCAATTAAGTGTTCTTTAATCATTTATTTTGTACAAAAAACGTTCTGTATAAGAAAAAAAAATGTACGACGGAATGACAGACAGAAATACCCATTTTTTTGTTATATATTTATCTGTTTCTATATATATTTAATGTGAGAAATCATTAAGATGATCAGTGTTTCCACAAAGATAAATATCATTAATTATTGATAACAACATAAAATTAAAAAGGTAAATTGAGCAAATTGGCTATTTCTGGCAATTTATTGAAGTGTGTATCAAACTGGTAGCCCTTGGCATGAATCAGTACATAAGAAGTAGCTCTTGCTTTCAAAAAGGTTGCTTTAATTTCCAGCAACTTGTCTCTTTTCACAGTCCGTCTCTCTGTCCCTGGCTCCCACACTAACTCCAACCATGTGTCTCATGCCGGCTGCTGCTAATAACGGCAACAGGTGATTAGATAACAAGGCCCACCTGGGCCATTTACTCACATGTCGCTGTCTTTGAGGTCGGTCCTTGCACACCCCGTTCCGCGGAAAGCCCGCAGGCCACACCCCCCCTCCACATACTTGTGCGTTGAAGCACAGTACAAGCCATCAAGCGTTGCGGCTTCATAGCTTACCAAAGTCGTACAAAAACATTTTGATATATTTTTGTGCGCCATGTGTAATGTTTTATATTTTCGATGGAACATATAACGTGGTGTTGTTTACTTGAGTCATATTGCAGTCTACACGTATCTCTTATGTGTAACGGCCATCTACTGGTCTCACTTATCATTTCATCACGTACCAAATAAAATATCTTTGAGTTTGGTAAGCACAACCAGATTTATTCTGTACATTAAGCGCATCGGGTCATAAGGCGCACCGTCGATTTTGGAAAAAATGAAATGATTATTAGTTCGCCTTATAGTCCGAAAAAATTAGATAACATGGCCCACCTGTCGCTATCTTTGAGGCCGATCTATGCACACCCGTTACGCGGCATCGCCCGCAGGCCACGCCCGCAGGCCACGCCCCCCTCCACAAACCCCCTGATTGAGAGGCCAGGGTGCTAGAAAACGAGCTAAAAGCCTGAGCTGTCAAGCTTATGGCCGGCGCAAAATCTTACAATGTCAGGGTTCAGCTAATGCCTTATAGTACTGTAGATGTTGCCCTCTAGTGGGTTCTTCAGACCACCACACACTTCCAGGAGAGCCCGGAATTCTAGGTATATCACTACTTTATTTTTCCTCCAATTGTGCAAAGTGTCTTTTCCGCGTCTGTGTCTCTCAGCAGCACCTCCAACTCCAACAACTGGTCTCATCACGGCTGCTGCTAATTAAGGCGACAGGTGATTATACAATCAGATAACATCGACGCACCTGTCGCTGTCTTCGAGGTCGGTCCTTGCACACCCCGTTCCGTGGCAGGCCCGCAGGCTACGCCCCCCTCCACAAACCCCCTGATTGAGAGGCCAGGGTACTAGGAAACAAGCTAAAAGCCTGAGCTGTCAAGCTCATTGTCCAGCGCAAAATCTTACGATGTCAGGGTTGAGCTATCAACTTATGTGGTATTTGGCCTTATAGGACTGTAATGGTTGCCCTTTAGTGGGTTCTTCAGACCACCACACACTGCCAGGAGAGCCTGGAATTCTGGGTATAACACCGTTTTATTTTTCCTCCAGTCGTGCAAAGTCTATTGCTTTTCGAACAAAGTGTATTTTCCGCGTCCGTGTCTCTCAGCAGCACCTCCAACTCCAACAACTGGTCTCATCACGGCTGCTGCTAATTAAGGCGACAGGTGATTAGATAACAATTCCCACCTGGGCCATCGACGCACCTGTCGCTGTCTTCGAGGCCGTTCCTTGCACACCCCGTTCGGCGGCAGACCAACAGGCCACGCCCCCCCCTCCACAAGGACAAGCTGATGACGGCCTCCATGAACGCCTTGTTTGGCTTTATTTGCGGACTATTAGCTGTGATTACGCCACGTCTGCATGACTTTATCAAGCCGGTTCCAGGGTCCTTTTTTTTTTCTTGTTTTTTACCTCCCTAGATTTGTCACATTTGGCTGTGCTGTGTTTGTTTCCGGCTGCTTTGTGAGGCACGGACCAGCCTCAGTATGGATGTGGCCAGCGTGGTGACAAAAGGCCGTATTGCTCGTCTCGTGCAGGAAATGCAGGATTATGGATGTCATGATCATGAAAGGCAGCGTCAATAGTCCTAAACTACACGCTGACATCCGGCCACTTAAAGGCCATAATAAAAAAAACACCCACAAGCGATACCTCACTGGAGAATGGAAGGTACGCCAAAGTACCTTTCAGACTAAAAGCAGTGTTTTTGTTTTGTTTTGTTTATTCTCTCCACCCCCCTCAAACTATGTGCCTAATGTCGGAATCATGCACTCAAAGAAAGTTTTCTGACTTGAAACCACCTGAAGCGATTTTTCCTTCTCCGTTATGTCAAAGTCCATTAAGTGGGTCCAATGACAGGAGGCCGGCGCCTATTGATGCTTCCTGTTCCGCTTCTTTTGCTGCGTTTTGTGCACAGCCACAAACCTCTTTTATTTGGACTCGAGCAGAGGTGTCAAAGTTATTTCCACCAAGGGCCACATCACAGCTATGTTTGGCCTCCAGAGGGCCACTTCTACTATTAAAAAATGCTTTATATTATTAGATTTTTTTTTTTAACTGATATGTAAAAAAATAAAAATGTGAAGTTGCAATAATCCATCCATCCATCTTCTTCCGCTTATCCGAGGTCGGGTTGCGTTGATTGGAGTAAAAAAAGTATTTACTTTTTTTATTTAGAGAAAAAAATGCTGTAAAAACCACAGTAAGTTTCACAATTTTACCCCAAAATGTATTGTTACTTTTACATTGCAAAATATGATGGATAACTTGCTTTGAAATCATTATTATTAGTATTTATTTCCATTTTAAAAAATGGTTTGAATGTTTTTTTTTTAATTGTATTTTTTTTATTTTTTTTATAGAAATAAATACTAATAATAATGATTTCAAAGCAAGTTATCCTTCAAATTGTGCAATGTAAAAGTAAAAAAAAAAATGGTTTGAATGTTTTTGGGCTTCACGGTGGCAGAGGGGTTAGTGCGTCTGCCTCACAATACAAAGGTCCGGAGTAGTCAGGGTTCAATCCCGGGTTTGGGATCTTTCTGTGTGGAGTTTTGGAGTTTGCATGTTCTCCCCGTGACTGCGTGGGTTCCCTCCGGGTACTCCGGCTTCCTCCCACTTCCAAAGACATGCACCTGGGGATAGGCCCCTCCCACTTCCAAAGACATGCACCTGGGGATAGGCCCCTCCCACCTCCAAAGACATGCACCTGGAGATAGGCCCCTCCCACCTGCAAAGACATGCACCTGGGGATAGGCCCCTCCCACCTCCAAAGACATGCACCTGGGGATAGGCCCCTCCCACCTCCAAAGACATGCACCTGGGGATAGGTTGATTGGCAACACTAAATGGTCCCTAGTGTGTGAATGTTGTCTGTCTATCTGTGTTGGCCCTGCGATGAGGTGGCGACTTGTCCAGGGTGTACGCCGCCTTCTGCCCGATTGTAGCTGATATAGGCGCCAGCGCCCCCCGTGACCTCAAAGGGAATAAGCGGTAGTAAATGGATGGATAGATGGATGTTTGAATGTTTGATAACATATTTTTGCATAATTGGAGAATATTTAGAACCACTAAGACTCTGATCCGAGGAAACAATTGGTAGAGAGAGAGAGAGAAAGACAGAGAGAGAAAAAAGCGCTCACCTACTCTGCATTTTCGACAGCTAAATCGATATAAAGGTAGCGGCTAAAAGGTTAGCATGTCTGGAAGTGACATCTTTGTAAATGTTGAGTCCTTGTGGGTGAGTTTCCCCCGCGATGTCTTAGTGATGAGCATGTAAAATGTCAATGAAGGACAGGGCGCTTCATGTGAAAGTCTGCAAATGTATTCCTAGCCCCTTCCTGCTCCATCACTATAGGGAGGGGCACCGAGTCCGGTGCTCTTTTGTCACAGACCAAAATCCTGCATCACAGTGCCAAGTTTTAGTACCTTGACGGTCAGTTCAGCAGCACTGAGAGCAGATTCCTCTAGGTCACAGGTGTCAAACTCAAGGCCCGGGGGCCGGATGTGGGAGACCGGGCTTTCTGCTCGGCCGCTCCCGGTCTGTGGAACGCTCACCCTGACCACCTGAGGGCACCGCAGACCATTTTAAGTCAAAGACTGGATCTGACCAATCTAACACTGGATCTGACTATTTTAAGTCAAATACCCGATCCGACCAATCTAAGTCTGACTAGATCTGACTAACCTAAGTCAAATACTCGATCCAAACAATCTAAGTCTGACTAGGTCTGACTAATCTAAGTCTCGGACTAAAAATCTGACCGATCTAAGTCTAAAACAAATCAGATCAATTTAAGTCTACGAACATGGACTGATGAATCCTACTTCGGGCTCCAGTACTCTGGATTGCCCTCCCGGTAACGGTTCGAGATGCTACCTCAGTAGAAGCATTTAAGTCTCACCTTAAAACTCATCTGTATACTCTAGCCTTTAAATAGACCTCCTTTTTAGACCAGTTGATCTGCCGCTTCTTTTCTTTCTCCTATGTTCCCCCCTCCCTTGTGGAGGGGGTCCGGTCCGATGACCATGGATGAAGTACTGGCTGTCCAGAGTCGAGACCCAGGATGGACCGCTCGCCTGTGTATGGGTTGGGGACATCTCTACGCAGCTGATCCGCCTCCGCTTGAGATGGTCTCCTGTGGACGGGACTCTGGCTGCTGTCTTGGATCCGCTTGAACTGAACTCTCGCGGCTGTGTTGGAGCCACTATGGATTGAACTTTCACAGTATCATGTTAGACCCGCTCGACATCCATTGCTTTCGGTCCCCTAGAGGGGGGGGGGGGGTTGCCCACATCTGAGGTCCTCTCCAAGGTTTCTCATAGTCAGCATTGTCACTGGCGTCCCACTGGATGTGAATTCTCCCTGCCCACTGGGTGTGAGTTTTCCTTGCCCTTTTGTGGGTTCTTCCGAGGATGTTGTAGTCGTAATGATTTGTGCAGTCCTTTGAGACATTTGTGATTTGGGGCTATATAAATAAACATTGATTGATTGATTGATTGATTGAATGTGAGGCGAAACGTCTTCCGAGACAAACAAACAGAACAGTCCAGTTGCGATTGAATAATCAGTTCATTCAATGTTGTCAACAAGTCCAGTTCCAGTCCCAGACCTGGTCTTTGGACACCCTTGCCATACAGGTCCCTAACACGTGATAGTTTTAACCTTTTCTTCTGCTTTGGCCACGCCTACAACCCACCTGCTCGCCTGTATTCTGTTCTCAGGACCTCGTTGTTGCCTCAGAGACGCCTGTATCGATTGTGGTGGTTCAGCTGTGGTTAAAGCGTCTCAGCTCAAGATGGGTTTTGATTTTTTATTTGATTTTTTATTTTTTTTTCCTTTTCATCGCCCCAAGGTGGCTGCTTCTTTAAGGACAGAGCATTAGGTACACCAGCGCGGGAGATGTTCGCCAATGGCGCCCAGAGGCAAATATGCAAGTTCTTTTCTATCGCTGACTCAATTATTGAGCGCGTTTATGAAATAGTCATGCCTGCAGAAGGCGCCTTCGTATATATATATATATATATATATATATATATATATATATATATATGTATATGTATGAAAGTACGCCTGTAAATGTTTCAGCACGCCATTATGTACTTCTCTCCGAATCAGCGTGTGATACAAATTGTGGTCACGTGACAAAGCGAGGGGTTCAAAGAGCGGTCATTTATTTTGTCCCGCCTGAACTCAAACAGGGAAATGCCATTATGAGGACATCACCAGAGGGTTCTTGCACCTGCAACTTTGCAACCAGGGCGTGAATGGACTCTCTTTCTCCTCATCAAAGGACACTTTTTTTTTTGTAAGCCTTTTCCCACTGCAGTTCTTCTTTTAATAGCATGTATTCATAATTCAACACCGCCTACTGCCCTCCGGTTCACAGCAGCTCGGCGAGCCTCTAAGTCGAAAACTAGGTCTGACCAATCTAAATCTGAAACTAAATGTTACCAATCTAAGTCTAAGACGAGATCAGATCTCACCCATCGAAGTGTAAGACCAAATCTGACCATCTTAAGTCAAAGACTAGATCTGACCAATCTAAGACTGGATCTGACTAATCTAAGTCAAATACTCGATCCAACCAATCTAAGTCTGACTAGATCTCATTAATCTAAGTCTTGGAATATAAATCTGACCAAGTTAAGTCTGAAACTAGACTTGACCAATCTAAGACTACATCTGACTAATCTAAGTCAAATACTCGATCAGACCAATCTAAGTTTGACTAGATCTGACTAATCTAAAAGTCGGGTAACATATGATCTGACCAATCTAAGTCAAAAACTAGATCTGACTTATCTAAGTCTAACAAATGATCTGACTTATCTAAATCTAATATATGATCGACCAATCTAAGTCAAATACTAGATCTGACTAATCTAAGTCTCAAACTATGACCATTTTAAGTGAAAGACTAGATCGGACCAATCTAAGTCTAAGACTCTATCAGATCTGACCCTTTGAAGTGTAAGACCAAATCTGACCATTTTAAGTCAAAGACTAGATCAGACCAATCTAAGACCAAATCTAACTAATCTAAGTCAAATACTCGATCTGACCAATCTATGTTTGACTAGATCTGACTAATCTAAAAGTCTAACAAATGATCTGACCAATCTAAGTCTAACATATGATCTGACCAATCTAAGTCAAATACTAGATCTGACTAATCTAAGTCTGAAACTATGACCATTTTAAGTGAAAGACTAGATCGGACCAATCTAAGTCTAAGACTCGATCAGATCTGACCCTTTGAAGTGTAAGACCAAATCTGACCATTTTAAGTCAAAGACTAGATCGGACCAATCTAAGTCTAAGACTCGATCAGATCTGACCCTTTGAAGTGTAAGACCAAATCTGACCATTTTTGAGTCAAAGACTAGATCGGACCAATCTCAGTCTAAGACTCGATCAGATCTGACCCTTTGAAGTGTAAGACCAAATCTGACCATTTTAAGTGAAAGACTAGATCGGACCAATCTAAGACCAGATCTAACTAATCTAAGTCAAACACTCGATCTGACCAATCTATGTTTGACTAGATCTGACTAATCTAAAAGTCTAACAAATGATCTGACCAATCTAAGTCTAACATATGATCCGACCAATCTAAGTCAAATACTAGATCTGGCTAATCTAAGTCTCAAACTATGACCATTTTAAGTGAAAGACTAGATCGGACCAATCTAAGTCTAAGACTCGATCAGATCTGACCCTTTGAAGTGTAAGACCAAATCTGACCATTTTAACTGAAAGACTAGATCGGACCAATCTAAGACCAGATCTAACTAATCTAAGTCAAATACTCGATCTGACCAATCTATGTTTGACTAGATCTGACTAATCTAAAAGTCTAACAAATGATCTGACCAATCTAAGTCTAACATATGATCTGACCAATCTAAGTCAAATACTAGATCTGACTAATCTAAGTCTCAAACTATGACCATTTTAAGTGAAAGACTAGATCGGACCAATCTAAGTCTAAGACTCGATCAGATCTGACCCTTTGAAGTGTAAGACCAAATCCGACCATTTTAAGTCAAAGACTAGATCGGACCAATCTAAGTCTAAGACTCGATCAGATCTGACCCTTTGAAGTGTAAGACCAAATCTGACCATTTTAAGTGAAAGACTAGATCAGACCAATCTAAGTCTAAGACTCGATCAGATCTGACCCTTTGAAGTGTAAGACCAAATCTGACCATTTTAAGTCAAAGACTAGATCGGACCAATCTAAGTCTAAGACTCGATCAGATCTGACCCTTTGAAGTGTAAGACCAAATCCGACCATTTTAAGTCAAAGACTAGATCGGACCAATCTAAGTCCAAGACTCGATCAGATCTGACCCTTTGAAGTGTAAGACCAAATCTGACCATTTTTGAGTCAAAGACTAGATCTGACCAATCAAAGACCTTCTGCTTTTTTAAATTGTATTTTAATTGTGTGTCTCTCCTGGTGTCTCAGGTTTGGAGAAAGTGGGCCGCAACTCCAGCTACGAGCAGGAAGGCAAGGTGCAGTTTGTGATGGACGCAGTGTACGCCATGGCCCACGCCCTGCACCACATGCACCGCAAGCTGTGCTCCGGCTACCCGGGACTGTGCCCGCGCATGGCCAGCAGCATCGATGGCAAGGAGCTGCTCAGCCACATCCGCGCCGTCAACTTCAATGGTGAGCAGGGGGGGGGGGACTAACTCATTAGCAGACCACATCATGCCTTCACTAAGACTAGCCGGCAAGTCACTTGTTTTGATGCAAAATTAATGGAATATAATATCATTTTTGCATTTAAAAGTCTCTACATTGCCTCATCATGTACAAAACACAACACCAGTGAAGTTGTCACGTTGTCTAAAAAGTAAATAAAAACACAATACAAATCATTTTCAACTTATATTCAATAGAATAGACTGCAAAGACAAGATATTTAACGTTGGAACTGGTAAACGTTGTTTTTTGCAAATATTAGCTCATGTGGAATTTGATGCCTGCAACATGTTTTGAAAAAGCTGGCACAGGTGGCAAAAAGGACTGAGGAAGTTGAGGGATGCTCATCAAACACTTATTTGGAACATCCCATAGGTGAACAGGCTAGTTGGGAACAAGGATCACAAACAAGGATCAATCAATCAATGTTTACTTATATAGCCCTAAATCACGAGTGTCTCAAAGGGCTGCACAAGCCACAAAGACATCCTCGGTTCAGAGCCCACATCGGGGCAAGGAAAAAGTCACAACCCAGTGGGATGTCGATGTGAATGATTATGAGAAACCTTGGAGAGGACTGCAGATGCAAGCTCCAGGGGAGACCGAATGCAATGGACGTCGAGTGGGTCTAACTTTATATTGTAAAAGTCCAGTCCATACTGGATCTAACATAATATTGTGAAAGTCCAGTCCATAGTGGATCTAACATAATAGTGTGAGTCCAGTCCATAGTGGGTCTAAAATAATAGTGAGAGTCCAGTCGATAGTGGATGTAACATAATAGTGAGAGTCCAGTCCATAGTGGATCTAACATAATAGTGTGAGTCCAGTCTATAGTGGATCTAACATAATAGTGTGAGAGTCCAGTCCATAGTGGATCTAACAAAATAGTGTGAGTCCATTCCATAGTGGGTCTAATATAATAGTGTGAGAGTCCAGTCCATAGTGGATCTAACATAATACTGAGAGTCCAATCCATAGTGGATCTAACATAATAGTGAGAGTCCAGTCCATAGTGGGTCTAACATAATAGTGTGAGAGTCCAGTCCATAGTAGATCTAACATAATAGTGAGAGTCCAGTCCATAGTGGGTCTAACATAATAGTGTGAGAGTCCAGTCCATAGTGGATCTAACATAATAGTGAGAGTCCAGTCCATAGTGGATCTAACATAATAGTGAGAGTCCAGTCCATTGTGGATCTAACATAATAGTGTGAGTCCAGTCCATAGTGGATTTAACATAATATTGTGAAATCCAGTCCACAGTGGATCCAACAAAATAGTGTGAGTCCAGTCCATAGTGGATCTAACATAATAGTGTGAGAGTCCAGTCCATAGTGGATCTAACATAATAGTGAGAGTCCAGTCCATAGTGGATCTAACATAATAGTGAGAGTCCAGTCCATAGTGGATCTAACATAATAGTGTGAGTCCACTCCATAGTGGATTTAACATAATAGTGAGAGTCCAGTCCATAGTGGATCTAACATAATAGTGAGAGTCCAGTCCATAGTGGATCTAACATAATAGTGTGAGTCCACTCCATAGTGGATTTAACATAATAGTGAGAGTCCAGTCCATAGTGGATCTAACATAATAGTGAGAGTCCAGTCCATAGTGGATCTAACATAATAGTGAGTGTCCAGTCCATAGTGGATCTAACATAATAGTGTGAGTCCACTCCATAGTGGATTTAACATAATAGTGAGAGTCCAGTCCATAGTGGATCCAACATAATAGTGTGAGTCCAGTCCATAGTGGATCTAACATAATAGTGAGAGTCCAGCCCATAGTGGATCTAACATAATAGTGAGAGTCCAGTCCATAGTGGATCCAACATAATAGTGTGAGTCCAGTCCATAGTGGATCTAACATAATAGTGAGAGTCCAGTCCATAGTGGATCTAACATAATAGTGAGAGTCCAGTCCATAGTGGGTCTAACATAATAGTGTGAGAGTCCAGTCCATAGTGGATCCAACATAATAGTGAGAGTCCAGTCCATAGTGGGTCTAACATAATAGTGTGAGAGTCCAGTCCATAGTGGATCTAACATAATAGTGAGAGTCCAGTCCATAGTGGATCTAACATAATAGTAAGAGTCCAGTCCATAGTGGATCTAACATAATAGTGAGAGTCCAGTCCATTGTGGATCTAACATAATAGTGTGAGTCCAGTCCATAGTGGATTTAACATAATATTGTGAAATCCAGTCCACAGTGGATCCAACAAAACAGTGTGAGTCCAGTCCATAGTGGATCTAACATAATAGTGTGAGAGTCCAGTCCATAGTTGATCTAACATAATAGTGAGAGTCCAGTCCATAGTGGATCTAACATAATAGTGAGAGTCCAGTCCATAGTGGATCCAACATAATAGTGTGAGTCCACTCCATAGTGGATTTAACATAATAGTGAGAGTCCAGTCCATAGTGGATTTAACATAATAGTGAGAGTCCAGTCCATAGTGGATCTAACATAATAGTGTGAGTCCACTCCATAGTGGATTTAACATAATAGTGAGAGTCCAGTCCATAGTGGATCTAACATAATAGTGAGAGTCCAGTCCATAGTGGATCTAACATAATAGTGAGAGTCCAGTCCATAGTGGATCTAACATAATAGTGTGAGTCCACTCCATAGTGGATTTAACATAATAGTGAGAGTCCAGTCCATAGTGGATCCAACATAATAGTGTGAGTCCAGTCCATAGTGGATCTAACATAATAGTGAGAGTCCAGCCCATAATGGATTCAACATAATAGTGAGAGTCCAGTCCATAGTGGATCCAAAATAATAGTGTGAGTCCACTCCATAGTGGATCTAACATAATAGTGAGAGTCCAGTCCATAGTGGATCTAACATAATAGTGTGAGTCCACTCCATAGTGGATTTAACATAACAGTGAGAGTCCAGTCCATAGTGGATCCAACATAATAGTGTGAGTCCAGTCCATAGTGGATCCAACATAATAGTGTGAGTCCAGTCCATAGTGGATCTAACATAATAGTGTGAGTCCAGTCCATAGTGGGGGTAACAGGGGACCATCCCGAGCTGAGACAGCTCAGCAGCGCAGAGATGTCCCTAACCGATACACAGGCAAGCGACTCTGGGCAGCCAGTACTTCATCCATGGGGCTGGTGACGCATTTGTGAACAAATGCGTGAGTAAACTGTCCAACAGTTAGGGAACAACATTTCTCAACCAGGTTTTGCAAGGAATTTAGGGATTTTACCATCCACATTCCGTAATAGCATCAAAAGTTTCAGAGAATCTGGAGAAATCACTGCACGTGAGCGGCAATGCCGAAAACCATCATCGAATGCCAGTGACCTTCAATCCCCCAGGCGGTACTGCATCAAAAAGCGACATCAGTGTGTAAAAGATATCACCACATGGGCTCAGGAACACTTTGAAATACCACTGTCAGTAACTCCAGTTGGTCGCTACATCTGCAAGTACAAGTTAAAACTCTACTATGCAAAGCCAAAGCCATTTATCAACAACACCCAGAAACGCCGCCGGCTTTCTAACAATAGAGGTGATGGGATTTGCCTAATTTGCCTATAAAGACCTCTAAAAAAAAACTCCACTAATGTTTTACATACACCCTGTATAGTATATAAGTAATGTAGTAACAGGAAAATTCATAATAATAATATGTAATACTTATGTATTTTTGCTTATTTGGGTAGAGTGGCCGTGCCAGCAACTTGAGGGTTCCAGGTTCGATCCCAGCTTCCGCCATCCTAGCCACTGCCGTTGTGTCCTTGGGCAAGACACTTTACCCCCCTGCTCGCAGTGCCACCCACACTGCACTAAATGTAATTCAGATATTGGGTTTCACCATGTTAAATCGCTTTGAGTCACTAGAGAAAAGCGCTATATAAATACAATTTACTTCACACACTTATTTCAAGCATACAGCGACATACTAATTGGACTGACAGTATTTCCTTCAAAACAACACTACTACTAATCATGGCAGACTCAATAAGTGACAACAAAGACTACTTTGGGACGAATGATGAGCCGAAACCTTGTATTTTTTGAAACTGAACATAGGGAGGATGAGCTACAAGTGATAAGCAGATCCAGAAAGTAGCAGTATTGCTAAGTGCTAAACAAGTAATACGGACGTAGTAAACCGATCGCTTACTGCACAATGTCTGCTCTCGGTGGGATGCTGACTGATGGAATCATCCTTCTTACTATCCAAGTGAGAGGTGTTGTCTGTCATCAAAAATTAAACTTTTATCAACTCAGAGGCGATGCAGCAGCTCACCGGCTCAAGTATGTCAATAGCTTTAAAAGCTACTTAGCACTCTGCGGCTAAAAATAGTTCCTCTGTGGTAGCGCTCGTAAAAACAATATCGCTTATACTCGGTTAATCTTCAGGTCACAAGAAGTAAGTGCCGTATTGTTGATGGTTTTTCGATGTTTATTAGAGCGGTCTGTTTCAACCACTAGTGTAATTTCACCTATTTGGGTTTTAATAATTTTTTTGCAAACCAGTAATTATAGTCTGCAAATTATATGTTGTTGTTGAGTGTCGGTGCTGTCTAGAGCTCGGCAGAGTAACCCTGTAATACTCTTCCATATCAATAGGTGGCAGCAGGTAGCTAATTGCTTTGTAGATGTCGGAATCAGCGGAAGGCAACGTGCAGGTAAAAAGGTGTCTAATTCTGAAACCAAAAAGAAACAAAAGGTAAGTGCCCTTAAGAAAAGGCATTGAAGCTTAGGGAAGGCTATGCAGAACCAAACTAAAACGGAACTGTCTACAAAGTAAACAAAAACAGAATACTGGACGACAGCAAAGACTTACTGTGGAGCAAAGATGGCGTCCACAAAGTACATCCCAACATGACATCACAATCAACAATGTCTCCAAAAAGAAGGATAAAAACAACTGAAATATTCTTGATTGCTACAACAAAGTAGATGTGGGAAATATCGCTCAAAAGGAAGACATGAAACTGCGACAGAGAAATGCCAAAAAAAGAGAAAAAGCCACCAAAATAGGAGCGCAAGACAAGAACTAAAACAGCAAAAAACTCCAAGTAAGTCAGGGTGTGACGTGACAGATGGTGACAGTACACCTACTTTGAGACAAGAGCTATAGTCATAGCCAACAATTCCGAATATGACTTTTTACTGTCATGACTTTTTACTGTCAACTGAGTTTAGTTTTTTTAATGATTTCTGCTGGTGGTGTGCCTGCCAAATTTTTCAACGCCAAAAATGTGCCTTGTCTCAAAAAAGGTAGAAAAACACTGTATTGGAGGACTCTACGGGCACAATAGCTGCATTGTTAGCCACCTCATACTTGAGGTGTATTACTATAGTACTAGCAAACCCTAGGGGGGTGGGGGTTGTCCCCATATGCGGTCCTCTCCAAGGTTTCTCATAGTCATCATTGTCACTGTCACCGACGTCCCACTGGGTGTGAGTTTTCCTTGCCTTTATGTGGGCCTACCGAGGATGTCGTTGTGGTTTGTGCAGCCCTTTGAGACACTAGTGATTTAGGGCTATATAAATAATCATTGATTGATTGATACTAATTAGACTGCATGAAAAAAGAAAAACAAACCATATTTTCCGGACTATAAGGCGTACTTAAAATCCTTAAAGCCTTCCAATCCGGTGTTGCTCATGTACAGATTAATTCTGGTTTTGCTTACCGGCCTCGAAGCAATTTTATTTGGTGCCTGGTGTAATGATAAGTGTGACCAGTAGATGGCAGGCACACATATGAGACACGTGTAGACTGCAATATATGATGGCAATACGACTCAAGTAAACGACACCAACATTTTACATGTTCCATTGAAAATATAGAACATTACACATGGTGCTCAAAAATCTATGAAAATGTTTTAGTACGACTGTGGTAAGCTATGAAGCCGCACCGCTTGGAGTATTATTATGGTGTGTGTATAAGGGAAGACATTATCTGGCGTTTTGTTTCGCAATATTATGCACAAACAACGTTTGCAGAAGTCCTGAAAAATTGCGCGCGTCCGCCTTTGTAGTCAATAAGCTTCTTCTTGTTATGGAACATTTAAAGTTAAAGTTAAAGTACCAATGATAGTCACACACACACTTGGTGTGGCGAAATTATTCCCTGCATTTGAGCCATCACCATTAATCACCCCCTGGGAGGTGAGGGGAGCAGTGAGCAGCAGCGGTGGCCGCGCCTGGGAATCATTTTTGGTGATTCAACCCCCAAATCCAAACCTTGATGCTGAGTGCCAAGCAGGGAGGTCATGGCTCCTATTTTTACAGTCTTTTGGTATGACTCAGCCGGGATTTGAACTCTCAACCTACCGATATCAGGGCAGACACTATAACCACTAAGCCACCGAGTAGGTTTTTCATAGATTTATCCTCCGCTAGTTGCCATTTGTAATATAAAGTAGTGTAAAGTTATTACTTACGTCCATTGGTAAACTCTCCATGAAAGCGCTAAAACAGGGGTCGGGAACCTTTTTGCTTGAGAGAGCCAAAAAGCCAAATATTTCAAAAAGTATTTCCGTAAGAGCCATATAATATTTTTCTTAACACTGAACACAACTAAACGTGTGCATTTTTAAGTAAGACCAACATTTCTAGAGTATAATAGGTCTCTTATTCTTTGTAATAACATTGTTATTCTGGAGCTAACTGTGGAGGGGGCGTGGCCTGCGGGCCTGCAGCGAAGCGGGGTGTTGCCAGGACCGGCCTCTAAATCAGCGACAGGTGCGTAGATGGCCCACCTGGGCCTTGTTATCTAATCACCTGTCACTCTGTTATAAGCAGCAGCCAGGAGGAGAGACAGGGTTGGGGCTGGATCCAGAGCTCGAGCGAGAACGAAAGACAAAAACACAATTGCTGGAAAGCAACTGAGAGACTTATTGAAAAATAAAACAATATTGTAACCCTGAAACAGGCTCTCATTTTGGTGCTTGGTGGTCTGAAGAACCCCCAGAGGGGCAAGCCCCACACTAACCAATAATAAATAAATAACTTTTTACCATTACGCAACTTCTTGAACAGGTGCGGTAGAAAATGGATGGATGGAATAAAAATGCATGGGAATGTTTCATATTTTGAACGTTATTTTTAACACTGTGATTACAAGTGGAATTATTCATTACTTATCGTGTTAAGCAATGTAAATAAATAAATAAATGGGTTGTACTTGTATAGCGCTTTTCTACCTTCAAGGTACTCAAAGCGCTTTGACACTACTTCCACATTCACACACACATTCACACACTGATGGAGGGAGCTGCCATGCAAGGCGCCAACCAGCACCCATCAGGAGCAAGGGTGAAGTGTCTTGCTCAGGACACAACGGACATGATGAGGTTGGTACTAGGTGGGATTTGAACCAGGGACCCTCGGGTTGCGCACGGCCACTCTCCCACTGCGGCGCCACGCCGTCCGCAGACAGCTCAGATTTATCCGGGAGCCAGATGCAGTCATCAAAAGAGCCACATCTGGCTCCCGAGCCATAGGTTCCCTACCCCTGCGCTAAAACATACCGGTGTAGTGAGTTCATATTATTCACCCGAGGAACTTTAGTTATTAGAGAGTTTCGCCCTATAATCCAATTATAAAAAAGATAGAAAATTGAACATTTATTGACAGTGGACTTTATAACCCGGTGCGCCCTATGGTCTGGAAGATACGGTATGTGTCCTTGTCTTACATAAGGATCGTGAGTGATGTGTGGAGCCAGCCTTAAATGTGGGTGGTCCTGGTCCAATCTGGTCCCATTGACTAAAGTACTGTTGTTGTTGCACCTGAAGTGTACACCACACATAAAAGAAGCTTCCAGAAAACTATTAAATCGGTTCTAATCACATCAATTGAGACACCTGGCAACATCCATTGAGATGAGGATAAAAGGACCGTAATGGCTGGCTTAATTAACTATCAAATATCAAAATGCACCTCGTTGTCTGGTGAGCGCGACCACAGTGGAAGAAGTGTGCTGGAACACTGGAGTGCTGACAGCATCTGGACTGTGATCACTCAACCATGTGACTTTTTAATAGGAAATACATATTTAATGTAGCGTTTATCAATTGATTTTTATGGCGCTTAATATCAAACTGTGACTCTCCCCTGCACAAGTACACAAAACACACAAACATGTTCCCCTCAGATGTGCCTCGGCTTCACAGATATTTGTACCAAACACAACTCTCAACGCCACAAATAACACCAGGATGGTCATAAAAACCAGTGAAACAAAGTTTCATCTCCAGATTATTATCTACCCCCAGCCAGGAAGAAGAAGCTGTTGTAGCGTGCATACACACACACACACACACACACACACACACACACACACTACATCACCGAGGCGACTCACGGCCTGGACGTCCTTTTTAAATGTGTCTTTTTCATGGATTTCAATGACATTCAGAAGTGTTTCACATTTCAAATAATCAAGATGAAGGCATCGCAGAAAAGCATACACGCTCAAAAACGTCTGCAAACTGGAATGTGATCAGACTTTAATAATCAAAGTACTGAACACGTATAACAGATTTTCCTGGAGGAGGATCGGTGTATGACTTTACATACCAATAAAGGTAAGACCACATTTTTTCGTTTAGTTTTATAAAAGTAAATACATTTGTCTAAGAAGTATTTTTCATAAAAGCTAATTTGTTATGGTTGGAGGGAGTTGACGGCACAGACACAAGGGGGTTATAGCTCTATGATTTATTATATATATAAACTATGTATATATATATATATATATATATATGTAGGTGTGGGAAAAATCACAAGACTACTTCATCTCTACAGAACTGTTTCATAAGGGGTTCTCTCAATCATCAGGAGGGAACCCCTCATGAAACAGTTCTGTAGAGATGAAGTAGTCTTGTCATTTTTCCCACACCTACATATTACGCTCTACCACGTTATCGAGCACTATTCTATGGATATATATATATATATATATATATATATATATATATATATGTATATATATATATATATATATATATATATATATATATATATATACATACATATATATATATATATATATATATATATATATATATATATATATATATATATATATATATATATATATATATATAATAAAAAAATATTAATATAAACTAAACAAGAGAATGGAGTGTGACTAATCCACAGGGAGTGTATGTGTGTTTGACTATGTGTAATTAATTGTTGTGTATTACCGTCATGTGTTGGGGAGAGGAGGAACAAGAGAGGGAGGCAGTCCGTGGGGCAGGCAGATGATCCAGGGCGAGAGAGAGGCGTCAAGTGTCCGTGTCCATGCGAGGGGTCGAGGATTGAGGGTGGCAGTCCAAAGTTCAAAATGGAAGTCGAGGCGCACAGCTCGATCACGCGGGGACAAAGGCAGATTGCTGGGGAGGACAACAAGGAAAAACAATGAAACACGGAGGGGAAAACGCAGAGAGAAAGAGAGAGAGAGAGAGAGAGATAGAGAGAGAGCATAAAGCTGGGTTATCCACTTATGGTACAGAAGACTAAGTTCTGGCGAGGATCCTTGGGTCCAAATACCGCTCGCCCTCATCGTCCCAGGTGTGTTGATTGCTGATCTCCTGTAGCTTTGCAGGCTTGTGGGCGTGATGCGATCAGCGTAAGCAGGCGCGTGTCTCAGGGAAAAGCAGGTTCGAGCCCACGCCGTGACATCATTATCATATTTCTCCTGTTATTCTCCGAACGAGCATTCTTTGATGAGAGCACATGAAATTATTTTTGTTTTTTAAACTTCTCACCTGCCTTGAACTCCACCTCACTGCTAACATTACGTTGAAAAAGTTTTGAAGTACAGTTTTTCTTTTCAACCTTTGTTTTGAAACACTTATTGTAATATAAAAAAGAAAGATACATTAATATTGTATAATTTTTTTTAACCTTTCTGCCATTCTCATTGGCGATTGGAGGCTGATTACCTAATCTGTTGGATTTTTTAAATATTTTTCTAAATAAGAATGTTTACATTCATTATTGATTATTATAATATATAAATATATATATGCTGCATATATACATTTTAATATTTACTTTTAAATAAAGTGCAATTTGCCATGAGAACACCAGCACAGTCCATTACAATCTACTAGCATAGAGGACAGCGAGGTGTCCTATGATATGCCTGACTGCAAATAAGCTTGGTGTCGCTCACTTGCAGTAGATCATCCTCTCACAATATGTGATCTTCGGTCATGCACATCAACAACAACGTAACGCAATTAAGTCCACTTTTACTTGAAACATTATCCCAGCTGAAATGCACAACCTTGCATCCATCCACCTTCTTCCGCTTATCCGAGGTCGGGTCGCGGGGGTAGCAGCCTAAGCAGGGAAGCCCAGACTTCTCTCTCCCCAGCCACTTCGTCCAGTTCCTCCCGGGGGATCCTGAGGCGTTCCCAGACCAGCCGGGAGTCATAGTCTTCCCAACGTGTCCTGGGTCTTCCCCGTGGCCTCCTACTGGTCGGGCGGCCCCAAAACACCTCCCTAGAGAGGCGTTCAGGTGGCATCCTGACCAGATGCCCGAACCACCTCATCTGGCTCCTCTCCATGTGGAGGAGCAGCGGCTTTACTTTGAGTCCCTCCCGGATGGCAGAGCTTCTCACCCTATCTCTAAGGGAGAGACCCGCCACCCGACGGAGGAAACTCATTTGGGCCGCTTGTACCCGTGATCTTATCCTTTCGGTCATGACCCAAAGCTCATGACCATAGGTGAGGATGGGAACGTAGATCGACCGGTAAATTGAGAGCTTCTTCGCCACAACGGATCGATACAGTGTCCGCATTACTGAAGACGCCTGTCGACCTCACCATCCTCTCTTCCCTCACTCGTGAACAAGACTCCCAGGTACTTGAACTCCTCCACTTGGGGCAGGGTCTCCTCCCCAACCCGGAGATGGCACTCCACCCTTTTCCGGGAGAGAACCATGGACTCGGACTTGGAGGTGCTGTTTCTCATTCCGGTTGCTTCACACTCGGCTGCAAACCGATCCAGTGAGAGCTGAAGATCCTGGCCAGATGAAGCCATCAGGACCACATCATCTGCAAAAAGCAGAGACCTAATCCTGCAGCCACCAAACCGGATCCCCTCAACGCCTTGACTGCGCCTAGAAATTCTGTCCATAAAAGTTATAAACAGAATGGGTGACAAAGGACAGCCTTGGCGGAGTCCAACCCTCACTGGAAACGTGTCCGACTTACTGCCAGCAATGCGGACCAAGCTCTGACACTGATCATACAGGGAGCGGACCGCCACAATAAGACAGTCCCATACCCCATACTCTCTGCGCACTCCCCACAGGACTTCCCGAGGGACACGGTCCAATGCCTTCTCCAAGTCTACAAAGCACATGTAGACTGGTTGGGCAAACTCCCATGCACCCTCAAGGACCTTGTTCAGAGCACAGAGCTGGTCCACAGTTCCACCACCAGGACGAAAACCACGCTGTTCCTCCTGAATCCGAGGTTGGACTATCCGGCGTAGCCTCCTCTCCAGTACACCTGGATAGACCTTACCGGGAAGGCTGAGGAGTGTGATCCCACGATAGTTGGAACACACCCTCCAGTTCCCCCTTCTTATATATATATATATATATATATATATATATATATACACACACACACATACACATGTATATACATATGTGTTTGTGTTTATAGCTTCAAGCACACCTGCGAAGTGAAAACCATTCCAGGTGACTACCTCTTGAAGCTCATGGAGAGAATGCCAAGAGTGTTCAAAGCAGTAATCCGAGCAAAGGCTGGCTATTTTAAAGAAACTAGAAAAAAGGGGCGGTATAGCTCAGTTGGTAGAGCGGCCGTGCCAGCAACTTGAGGGTTGCAGGTTTGATTCCCGCTTCCGCCATCCTCGTCACTGCCGTTGTGTCCTTGGGCAAGCCACTTTACCCACCTGCTCCCAGTGTCACCCACACTTAGATATTGGGTTTCACTATGTAAAGCGCTTTGAGTCACTAGAGAAAAGCGCTATATAAATATAATTCACTTCACAATACAAAACATGTTTTCTGTCAATTCACCTTTTTTTAGATAAGTACATAACTCCACATGTGTTCATTCATAGTTTTGATTCCTTCAGTGACAATCTACAATGTAAATAGTCATGAAAATAAAGAACATGCATGGAATGAGAAGACACTTTATGTCTCTACTGTACATTCCCAGAATGTGCTTGTTCTATTTTAGTCAAAGTAGAACAAAAGACACCAATTTAGAAGTTGTCTTTACTTTCAAGTTATTATGCCATGAATTTACCCGTGCGGCCCCGCATGGCAATAATATATTTGTCTCTGTAAAAGTTTCTGCATAAGTGCCTCAATATCAAGTCTTCAATTAGCGTTAATTGCATTATTGTGTCGGCAGCGGTGTAGAAGCGCGTCAATTAGCTGCGGGGAAGGGTCAAATGTGTCCGACTGTGTGGCGTGGCGAGCACATATAATGTAATCCATCCATTCTTGTCACTGTGCAAGGTTGTCCCTCCCCTCCTTCATCGCAGGCCGATGCTGGAAATTAATGAAAGCGGCGTCGCGCAATTAGACACGGCGCAGAAACCCTGGCAGTCCATTTGTCTGACTGCAGAGTCTTATTACTAAGCCATTGTCCCTCAAGAATGATCTTGTGTCTGTGTTTTGTATGTGCGTTTTTTTTTTTTTTTTTTACGAATACTTTCTCCACGCCATTTCCTGTCACTTGCATCGTGCAGCGTGGCTAACGAGACACGGCGGAGAGGATTCATATAAGGGGGGATTACAAAAGGCACGGGAACCACATCTGGGCCCGCACTCCCGTGCACAAGGTGGTGTTACTCGCTTATTGCCGGCTTAGGCTCCGCCCCCCACTGTGCATCGCTTAGTGTTCCCTTTCCACTCTTACCAGAAGATGTAGAAACCACATCCAGGTCTTTTAAGGTGTAAATATGTCACTATTTCCTGAGATGCCTCGTAGGATTATTTATTTATTTATTTTTCCAATTCAAACGAGCCCCCGACTGTCGTGTGCCGCCCCGCCACCCCAGTTACCATGGCGACGACTCGCCCGTGTTAGTCAGCCCCTCTAAAAAATAAAAAATAAAAAGTGCCACAACAAAGAGAATGGAGCGGGCGAATGAGACAGGAGACGATAATGCGATTCTGCTTGAAGCGCGGCGGTAATAATTCAATCAGCCGGCGACACACCGGAGAGTCGTGACGGGATATGAAAGAAATCCCGCGAGTACGCCGGGGAAAAATTGCGCATCACTGTCATCCGGTTTTCATGATACCTGTAAATTGTGGTTTGATGCGTTACGACAGGGCTGTCCGGTGGCCGTTTTTTTTTTTATTGGCCTTGGGACACGTTGTAAAGACCCAATAAAAGCCTCCTGCATTAGAACCTTGCACAAAAAGCTAACATTTGAGCTTTTCGCCCCACCTAAATGCTAACAGTTGCGTCAAGTACGGGGTCGTATGACCGTGAAGTGTGCGTGTGTAAAAAGTGCTTAAAAATGGATCAAGGACCAAGTTATAGAACTCTAAAAAATTTGCTAAGAAAAAAAAAAGTTAGCATATGAACAAGTTAGCATGTTAATGTTAGCATTCTAACAGTTAGCATGAGTCCAGTACCAAGTAATATGATTCTGAGTTGTTGGGCTGCAAAATTGGCTAAAACAAAAAAAAAAAAAAAGAAAAAAAAGTTAGCACAATAATTTTAACATGCTGGCATGCTAACAGTTAGCATGTATCAAGTACCAAATAAAGTGAGCACACTAATGTGCACTTGCTGGCATGCTAACAGTTAGCATGTATCAAGGACCAAGTTATAGATCTCTGAAAAATTTGTCAAGAAAAAAAAAGTTAGCATACTAACAAGTTAGCATGTTAATGTTAGTATTCTAACAGTTAGCATTTGTCAAGTACCAAATAAAGTGAGCACACTAACTTGCACATGCTGGCATGCTAACAGTTAGCATGTATCAAGGACCAAGTTATAGATCTCTGAAAAATTTGCGAAGAAAAAAAAAAGTTAGCATACTAACAAGTTAGCATGTTAATGTTAGTATTCTAACAGTTAGCCTGAGTCTAGTACCAAGAAATATGATTCTGAGTTGTTGGGCTGCAAAATTGGCTAAAAAAATAAAATAAAATAAAAGAAAAAAAGTTAGCACACTAATTTTAACATGCTGGCATGCCAACAGTTAGCATGTGTCAAGTACCAAATAAAGTGAGCACGCTAATGCTGGAATGCTAACAGTTTGCATGTATCAAGCACCAAGTTATAGATCTAAAAAAAATTGCTAAGAAAAAAAAAAGTTTGCATATTAACAAGTTAGCATGTTAATGTTAGCATTGTAACAGTTAACATGAGTCTATTACCAAGTAATATGATTCTGAGTTGTTCGGCTGCAAAATTGGCAAAAAAGAAAAAAAAAAGTTAGCACACTAATTTTAACATGCTGGCATGCTAACAGTTAGCATGTGTCAAGTACCAAATAAACTGAGCACACTAATGTGCACTTGCTGGCATGCTAACAGTTAGCATGTATCAAGGACCAAGTTATAGAACTCTGAAAAATTTGCTAAAAAAATTATAAAGTTACCACATTAATGTTAACAGTTAACAAGTTAGCTTGTTAGTGTTAGCTTGCGCTAATTATTTTAAAACCTCTTCTCACTACGGCCCTTACCAAAGCCATGTGGTAAATTTAGGCCTGCGCTTATAAATTTGAGTGTGATGTAAGGATACCACCATGAAAAGCACATTTAATAAAAAATAACGTTATTATGGTCTTACCTTTACTTATAAATGAAGTCCATGCGCAGCTCCTTCTGATCAAAAGCATCGATAACTTGTTTATAGAAGTCTTCCTTATCTTTCTTCAGTTTTAAAAGTCTCTCCGTCTTGATGGAGATCTTCCTTTATTACCTCCTGCTTTGATTGAAAGTCCAGTTTAGAAAACTGTTTTATTTTAGATATGTAATCCTCCATGTTAAAAGTGCAAGCGAGAAGAAAAAATAAACTCTTACTGCTTGTTGTCACTTCTTCTGCAGCCAAGTAGTCTCAAGAAGGATCACTAGCGCCCTCTACCACCAGGAAGCCGGAGTCATTTAATGACTCATATTTGACACACGCAGCTACGGTATATTAATAAAACCTAGCTGCTTACTGTTCTTTTTAGCATATTCAATAGCTTGGACCTTAAATCCTACTGAATAGCTCTTAATCTTCTTCCCTTTATGCGATTTCAAATGATTGAAATCAGCCTCCTCCATTTTGAAAATGATGACAGGTGAAGTGTCACTCGTGACGTGACGAGTTTGACCCGGTGGAAATTCTAGGCAGGTACATACTATATACCAGGCGGCAATTCAAGGAAATACGGTTTACTTTCTCACTAATCCCGCCAGCTCGTTAGATATTGTTCCTTGAGAAGATACAGTCTGGTAGGAAGTGAGGACAGTTAGATATTGCACTGGACTCGAGTCTGGGTGGAGACTTGGGACTTCATTTTGTAAGACCAGGAAACTTCCCAGGGTCACGTCTCCCGCCGAGAGACAAGACGGATCACGCCGTGACAACCGGCTTGCACTAATTAGAGCGTCTTGACTTTGGGGCTAGCGGGCGGGAGGTGAAGCGCCTACCTGGCGGTGTAACCTTGGAGGGAGGGGAGGGGCGGGGGGTGAGGGTCTTCGCCGGCTGGCGGATGATGAAGCCGTGCCCCAGGGAGGCTGAGCACACGGCGCCGTAATGAAGGAACTCACTTGGCGGGAAGTGATGGAGTTGACCTTAATGATCATAGACTGAGACCACCTGACCTCAGAATAAGGAATGACGTGCGGACACCGTTTTTTTTTATTTTTGGGGTGACACTAACAGCTTCAACGTGATGCCGTTCACTTTGTTAGGGCAGCTTGACATGGAGAAAAGTCTTCAATTGAGGCCAGGAAGATATGGAAAAAAACCCAAACCGGTGAAGTTGTCACGTTGTGTAAATGCTAAATAAAAAGAGAATACAACAAATCCTTTTCGACTTATATTCAGTTCAATAGACTGCGAAGACAAGATATTTAACATTCAAACTGGTAAATTTTGTCATTTTTTTTGCAAATATTACCTCATTTGGAGTTTGATGCCTGCAACATGTTTCAAAAAAGCTGGCACGAGTGGCAAAAAAAGACTTGAGAAAGTTGAGGAATGTTCATCAAACGCTTATTTGGAACATCCCACAGGTGAAAAGGCTTGTTGGGAATCAATAATGGACGCCCCTGCTTATTTTAGCGAGACGATGCCAAGCCACGTGTACAAAACCCAAAACCAGAGAATTTGTCACGTGTATATGGTAAATACAAAGTGTCAAACCTCGGAAGTGAAGTGAATTATATTTATATAGCGCTTTTTCTCTAGTGACTCAAAGCACTTTACATAGTGAAACCCAATATCTAAGTTACATTTAAACCAGTGTGGGGGGCACTGGGAGCAGGTGGGTAAAGTGTCTTGCCCAAGGACACAACGGCAGTGACTAGGATGGCGGAAGCGGGAATCGAACCTGCAACCCTCAAGTTGCTGGCACAGCCACTCTACCAACCGAGCTATGCCGCCGTGGACTTTGGGGTTTGGATTGTTTTTCCGAGGCAAAGGAAAGTTGGCACGAGCAAGACGTGAGTGTAAGTACATATTTATTTTTAACACTATAACTAAAAAAAAGGCAAACAAAAGGCGTGCACAAGGGCGGAGAACAAACTTGACTATCCTTCCATCCATCCATTTTCTACTGCTTATTCCCTTTTGGGGTCACGGGGGGCGCTGGCGCCTATCTCAGCTACAATCGGGCGGGAGTCGGGGTACACCCTGGACAAGTCGCCACCTCATCGCAGGGCCAACACAGATAGACAGACAACATTTACACTCACATTCACTAGGGCCAATTTATTGTTGCCAATCAACCTGTCACCAGGTGCATTAGCCAAAGACATGCACCTGGGGATAGGTTGATTGACAACAATAAATTGGCCCTAGTGTTTGAATGTGACTTGACTAATGAAAACAAAAACTAGCACAAAGGCATGACTATGGACAAAAAACAAAACTCAATAACTGTGACGTTAAAAAACCCCAAAAACTTACATGGCGTGGAGAGAATGATTAAACAGGCATGGCATGGCATGAAATAAGTGTAGGTAAAGTCGCCAGGCTGACCACCTGGCAACTACAGGTTTAAATAATGCAGGTGATTGAAAAGGTGCGTGACATGACAGGTGGAACTAATTGGTTGGCATGGTAACAAAGCAAACAAGGAAGTGCAGGAACAGGAACTGATTGTCCAAAAAAACAAAACCGAACATGACCAAAACAAAAACATGATCCCACAGATGTGACACAAACAGAATACAATGATTTGCAAAACCTTTTCAACTAAATAAACTGCAAAGGCAAGATATTTAACAATCCAACTGGGAAACATTGTTATTTTTTGCGAATATTAGCTCCAAAAAGGTGGCACAAGTGGTAAAAAAAAGACTGAAAAAATTTAGGAATGCTCATCAAACGCTTATTAGGAACGACCCACGGGTGAAAGGGCTAATTGGGAACAGGTGGGTGCCATGATCGGGTATAAAACCAGCTTCCGTGAAATGGTGAGTCGTTCACAAACAAGGACGGGGCGAGGGTCACCACTTTGTCAACAAATGCCTGAGCAAATTGTTTAAGAACATTTCTCAAACAGCTATTGCAAGGAATTTAGGGATTTCACCATCCACGGTCCGTAATATCATCAAAAGGTTCAGAGAATCCAAAGAAATCACTGCACGTAAGCCATGATATTACGGATCTTCGATCCCTTAGGCGGTACTGCATTATAAAGCGACATCGGTGTGTAAAGGATATCACCACACTTAAAAAAAAAACACTGTCAGTAACCTGGGTTTTGTCACGTCTTGTCTCGTCTCATAGTAACAGTGGTACTATCGTATTGTTAGTGTACAGGAGTTTTTCTTCTTTACAATTGTTCTTGTGTTATATTGTTTATGTTAAATGTGGAATGGAGTGAAAGGGGTTGGGATATTATTAGCATCTGCTTCATCCAAAGCCTTTTCAAGCTTTGCATGAATATCTCTGCCAAAATGTAAAAAAAAAAAAAAAAAGTGTTTTGTTGTACTGTGCAGGTTTGAAATCAGTATTTCAATTAAATTCAACCTCAGTTGGTCGCTACATCTGTAAGTGCAAGTTAAAACTCTACTACGCAAATCCGAAGCCGTTTATCAACAACACCCGGAAACTCTGCCAGCTTTGCTGGGCCCGAAATCATCTGCAATCAAGTTGGCATGTTGTGTAAATCGTAATTAAAAACAGAATGCAATGATTTTTGAATCCTTTTCGACTTCCAAACCCCGATTCCATATGAGTTGGGATATTGTGTTAGATGTAAATATAAACAGAATACAATGATTTGCAAATCATTTTCAAGCCATATTCAGTTGAATGTGCTACAAAGACAACATATTTGATGTTCAAACTCATAAACTTGTTTTCTTTTGCAAATAATCATTAACTTTGGACGTGACAAAGAAGTTGGGAAAGGTGGCAATAAATACTGAAAAAGTTGAGGAATGCTCATCAAACACTTATTTGGAACATCCCACAGGTGTGCAGGCTAATTGGGAACAGGTGGGTGCCATGATTGGGTACAAAAGCAGCTTCCCAAAAAATGCTCAGTCTTTCACAAGAAAGGATGGGGCGAGGTACACCCCTTTGTCCACAACTGCGTGAGCAAATAGTCAAACAGTTTAAGAACAACCTTTCTCAAAGTGCAATTGCAAGAAATTGAGGGATTTCAACATCTACGCTCTATAATATCATCAAAAGGTTCAGAGAATCTGGAGAAATCACTCCACGTAAGCGGCATGGCCGGAAACCAACATTGAATGACCGTGACCTTCCATCCCTCAGACGGCACTGTATCAAAAACCGACATCAATCTCTAAAGGATATCACCACATGGGCTCAGGAACACTTCATAAAACCACTGTTAGTAACTACAGTTTGTCGCTACATCTGTAAGTGCAAGTTAAAACTCTACTATGCAAAGCGAAAGCCATTTATCAACAACATCCAGAAACGCCGCCGGCTTCTTTGGGCCCGAGATCATCTAATATGGACTGATGCAAAGTGGAAAAGTGTTCTGTGGTCTGACGAGTCCACATTTCAAACGGTTTTTGGATGTCGTGTCCTCTGGAACAAAGAGGAAAGGAACCATCTGGATTGTTATAGGCACAAAGTGTAAAAGCCAGCATGTGTGATGGTATGGGGGTGCATTAGTACCCAAGGCATGGGTAACTTACACATCTGTGAAGGCACCATTAATGCTGAAAGGTACATACAGCTTTTGGAACAACATATGTTGTCATCATGGACGCCCCTGCTTATTTCAGGAAAACGATGCCAAGCCACGTGTTACAACAGCGTGGCTTTGTAGTAAACGTTTACTGAGTGTTGTTAAAAGGAAAGGCCATGAAACACAGTGGTAAAAATGCCAACTTTTTTTGCAATGTGTTGCTGCCGATAAATTCTAAGTTAATGATTATTTGCCCCCCAAAAAATCAGTTTTTCAGTTTGAACTTGAAATATCTTGTATTTGCAGTCTATTTAATTGAATATGAGTTGAAAAGGATTATCAAATCATTGTATTCTGTTTTTATTTACCATTTACACAACGTGACAACTTCACTGCTTTTGGGTTTTGTAGGAAAGTTCAACATTTGTCTTCAGCACAATGAATTGCATGTGTTCAAACGGGTCCACCTTCTGTTTGGTAATCATACCCCACTGGTAAGTCCTCACCCCGGCATGTAATCCCCTACTTAATACATGCGCTCCATTACCAGCAGCAGGTAGCAAGCGGGGATTATCGACATGACAACCGAGTTCAAACGCGTGGCAAAACACCGCGCCTCACCATTTTTCTCCTCACCCGGCTCTCTGACGGTGAACGCATCTCGACGCCATCCATCGCCGGAAAAAAACTGCAAATAGGGCCGCCTGATGTGAGGTTTCACCCACGTTCCCGCCTTGAGAGACTGGACCAGGTCCAGGAAAGAACTTCAACATCCGGCAGCGGGGGGTCCTGGAAGCCAACATTGATCCCCTCTATAGTAGAAAGAAGACTAATTTCTCTCCGGTGGCATTTTGGTTAGGGAAGCAGCCAGGAAAAATTGCAAAAATGTTCAAAAGCCCAGAAAGATAAGAGCCGAGATCGGCATTAAAAGGACTTGGATTGACCAGTGACTGTAACCACTGATGTTGGTTCAGTTTTACATGAGCTAATATTCTTATTCTACAGAAAACTGTTGAAATTAACCACTTTTCTAAATGCTGACATGAACCATTTTTCTAAATGCTAACATGGAAACAAGAAACATACATTGTGGCAATTTTTATGCAGACTAAAACATAATTGGGTAAAACCCTTATTATACAGCATTATTCACATGTGAATACTATAGTCTATTATACAGCATTATTCACATGTGAATAATATAAATACAGTCTATTATACAGCATTATTCACATGTGAATAATATAAATACAGTCTATTATACAGCATTATTCACATGTGAATAATACAAACACAGTCTATTATACACCATTATTCACATGTTAATAATATAGTCTATTATACACCATTATTCACATGTGAATACATAAATACAGTCTATTATACAGCATTATTCACATGTGAATAATATAAATACAGTCTATTATACACCATTATTCACATGTTAATAATATAGTCTATTATACACCATTATTCACATGTGAATACATAAATGCAGTCTATTATACAGCATTATTCACATGTGAATAATATAAATAGTCTATTATACAGCAGTATTCACATGTGAATAATATAAACACAGTCTATTATACAGCATTATTCACATGTGAATAAGATAGAGTCTATTATACAGCATTATTCACATGTGATTAATATAAATACAGTCTATTATACAGCATTATTCACATGTGAATAAGATAAATACAGTCTATTATACAGCATTATTCACATGTGAATAATATAAGTACAGTCTATTATACAGCATTATTCACATGTGAATAATATAAATACAGTCTATTATACAGCATTATCCACATGTGAATAGTATAAATGCAGTCAATTATACAACATTATTCACATGTTGATAATATAAATACAGTCTATTATACAGCATTATTCACATGTGAATAAGATAAATAGTCTACTATACATCATTATTCACATGTGAATAAGATAAATACAGTTTATTATACAGCATTATTCACATGTGAATAATATAAATAGTCTATTATACAGCAGTATTCACATGTGATTAATATAAATACAGTCTATTATACAGCATTATTCACATGTGAATAAGATAAATACAGTCTATTATACAGCATTATTCACATGTGAATAATATAAATACAGTCTATTATACAGCATTATTCACATGTGAATAAGATAAATAGTCTATTATACAGCATTATTCACATGTGAATAAGATAAATAGTCTATTATACAGCATTATTCACATGTGAATAATATAAACACAGTCTAATATACAGCATTATCCACATGTGAATAGTATAAATACAGTCAATTATACAACATTATTCACATGTTGATAATATAAATACAGTCTATTATACAGCATTATTCACATGTGAATAAGATAAATAGTCTATTATACAGCATTATTCACATGTGAATAATATAAACACAGTCTAATATACAGCATTATCCACATGTGAATAGTATAAATACAGTCAATTATACAACATTATTCACATGTTGATAATATAAATACAGTCTATTATACAGCATTATTCACATGTGAATAAGATAAATAGTCTACTATACATCATTATTCACATGTGAATAAGATAAATACAGTTTATTATACAGCATTATTCACATGTGAATAATATAAATAGTCTATTATACAGCAGTATTCACATGTGATTAATATAAATACAGTCTATTATACAGCATTATTCACATGTGAATAAGATAAATACAGTCTATTATACAGCATTATTCACATGTGAATAATATAAATGCAGTCTATTATACAGCATTATTCACATGTGAATAAGATATATAGTCTACTATACATCATTATTCACATGTGAATAATATAAATACAGTCTATTATACAGCATTATCCACATGTGAATAGTATAAATGCAGCCAATTATACAACATTATTCACATGTTGATAATATAAATACAGTATATTATACAGCATTATTCACATGTGAATAAGATAAATAGTCTACTATACATCATTATTCACATGTGAATAAGATAAATACAGTTTATTATACAGCATTATTCACATGTGAATAACATAAACACAGTCTATTATGCAGCATTATTCACATGTGAATAATATAAATACAGTCTATTATACAGCATTATTCACATGTGAATAATATAAACACAGTCTATTATACAGCATTATTCACATGTGAATAATATAAATACAGTCTATTATACGGCATTATTCACATGTGAATAAGATAAATAGTCTATTATACAGCATTATTCACATGTGAATAATATAAACACAGTCTATTATACAGTACTGAATTACTGTTACTATTAAAGACAGTCTGAGGGTTAGTGGTTCAATCCCCACCTTCTACCATCCTAGTCACGTCCGTTGTGTCCTTGAGCAAGACACTTCACCCTTGCTCCTGATTGGACCTGGTGCGCGCCTTGCATGGCAGCTCCCACCGTCAGTGTGTGAATGTGTGTGTGAATGTGGAAATACTGTCAAAGCGCTTTGGGCTCCTTACAAAAAGGGTTATAAAAGCGCTATACAAGTACAACCCATTTACTATTTACAGTCCAGCAGGATCAAGACTGCTTCCTCTACCACTGCTTCTGTTGTAAAAGCTTGCTCATCAAACTAATCAGCAAGACACTTGTAGAGTTCGCTATAATCGATGTCCTCGGCACAGTATAGAGCTTTTTTAGCATATCCGGCACTTACCAAAGGCATGCAGTAAATTTAGGCCTGCGCTTATAAATTTGAGTGTGATGTAAGGATACCATCATGAAAAGCACATTTAATAAAAAAACAACATAATTATGGTCTTACTCATCCATCCATCCATTTTCTACGGCTTATTCCCTTTTCTGGGGTCGCTGGCGCCTATCTCAGCTACAATCAGGCGGAAGGTGGTGTACACCCTGGACAAGTCGCCACCTCATCGCAGGGCCATTATGGTCTTACCTTTACTTATAAATGAAGTCCATGCGCAGCTCCTTCTGATCAAAAACATCGATAACTTGTTTATAGAAGTCTTCCTTATCTTTCTTCAGTTTTAAAAGTCTCTCTGTCTCGATGGAGATCTTCCTTTATTACCTTCTGCTTTGATTGAAAGTCCAGTTTAGAAAACTTTTTTATTTTAGATATGTAATCCTCCATGTTAAAAGTGCAAGCGAGAGGAAAAAATAAACTCTTGCTGCTTGTTGTCACTTCTTCTGCAGCCGAGTAGTCGCAAGAAGGATCACTAGCGCCCTCTACCACCAGGAGGCGGGAGTCATTTAATGACTCATATTTGACACACGCAGCTACGGTATATTAATAAAACCTAGCTGCTTACTGTTCTTTTTAGCATATTCAATAGCTTGGACCTTAAATCCTACTGAATAGCTCTTAATCTTCTTCCCTTTATGCGATTTCAAATGATTGAAATCAGCTTCCTCCATTTTGAAAATGATGACAGGTGAAGTGTCACTCGTGACGTGACGAGTTTGACCCGGCGGAAATTCTAGACTAATAAAAATAATATTTTGAGAAACGAGTTTGACCCGGCGTTAATCCTGAGCCGGCGGTAACGCTAAGCATGCGCTAATTATTTTGCGAAATTAGTTTGACCCGGCAGTAATTCTAGTCAGGTGCATACTATATACCCGGCGGCAATTCAAGGAAATGCGTTATATCAGATTGTAGATGTTCTTTGTTGTTTTTATTCACCCTTCACAATAATACTGGGCTGTGTTTGATGCATTTGGCTTGATTGTAAAATGTGTTGATTGAGAGTGTGTGTGACGTTCATATGTTCTCAATATTCAGGGTTTTATCGTTCATAGAAAAATAAATTCCATTCTGTTTTTTAAGGCTGTCTGGGATAACATTTTTAGCATTCAATCAGACTTTGAAGCGGCGGTCCGTGCAAGACAACGGCGTGACGGCGGCGGTGAAGCAGGACTAAAAGTTAAAAGGGAATAAAGAGGCGAAAGACGGCATTAACAGCTGCCGTGTGGACGCTGGGAAGGCTTTGGCCGCCAAAGACTGCGAACAGACTGCAAAAAAAAAACGGTAATTTGTGCATCCACAATTCCTGCAGGAGAATCAAGGCGAGAAAGCAGATGTTTCCTGGAGAGGAAACATGGGAAGTACAGCGGAACGACCATGTTCAGCGTTTTTGTTGCATCTTTTTTTCTATAACCTCCAGTAAGGCGAATTGTTTTGGATAAATGTGCTTTTTCAATCCAATCCAATCCAATTTATTTGTGCACACTGCAAAAACTGAAATCTAAGATGAAATATCTCAAATAAGGGTGATATTTGCTTATTTTCTGTCTCATAAGATCATTCTTCTCACTCAGCAGATTTTATGTTTTATGAGTTTTACATGTTTTAAGGGTTTTGGTCCTAATTCAGGGGTCTCAGACGTTATTTTCCGGCCCCCACCTTAATATGAAAGTTTAATGTCAGTGTGGCCCACAAGTTTTACCTGAATGGCGCTTGACAGCGTTGTCTTATTTGGGTCCAAAATGCTTCTGTCAACGTTCTGGGTTGCCTACCCCTGCATTAGTGGAAAAGCAGCAAATGAGTGAAAGCGACGGAGACGTTGCCATGGAGATGAGGGTTTTCTTCCGTGCCTGGCTGCAGTCCCACCGCGACACCTGTCCGTCAGTAATAACAGTCCCCGATAAACTGGACCAATTCAAACCGTTATTTATTATTTTTTATTGTTTAATTTGCATTGCCTCACTCGATGAACACTACTTATATTTCTATACAACACTCCGGGAACCCTCACTTTTTTGCGTTCGCTATCCTGGTACTTTCCCGGCTATTATCCGCCGACCCCTGTGTTGCTGTAGGGAGTAAAAGCGGAACGACACACATTGCTGGAATAACATTATTCTCCGTGCGTGGGCTGAATACAAATATATTCCACAAGCCCAAACATGTCTTTCTCAAAGCCTGCAGTGAAGAGAAAGGTTAGTGATGAGCAAAGACAATTCCAGGAAAAGTGGGAGTTTCAACATTTCTTCGTTGAGCACATCTGCACCCTGACGTGTCTTATTTGCCAGAGAAAGTTGCGGTGCCTGCGATGAGGTGGCAACTTGTCCAGGGTGTACACCGCCTTCCGCCCGATTGTAGCTGAGATAGGCACCAGCGCCCCCCCGTGACCCCAAAGTGAATAAGCGGTAGAAAATGGATGGATGGAAGTCCAAAACACACCCAGCAATGGTGCACAGGAAGGCGGGGAAGAAGAGGGGAAAAGGCAGCCAAAATGGTCAAAAGTCCAATTTGTCCTAAAAAACCTCCCCGGGTTTCAGTCCCACAAGTCCCGGGATGCAAAAAATGTCTATAACGCACCCAGCAAAGTCCCACAGGAAGTGGGGGAGAAAAGTGACAAAAGTGCAGAGGACCAATTTTACCACACCTAGTGTGTGTGTGTGTGTGTGTGTGTGTGTGTGTGTGCGTGTGTGTGTGTGTGTGTGTGTGTGTGTGTGTGTGTGTGTGTGTGTGTGTGTGTGTGTGCATGTGTGGGTGTGTGTGTGTGTGACAATCATTGCTACTTTAACTTTTAACATGTGAATAATGTTGTATAATAGACTATTTATATTATTGCATGTGAATAATGATGTATAGTGTATATTATTTTAATGTGAATAATGTTGTATAACAGACTGTATTTAAATTATTTACATGTGAATAATGATTTATAGTTTATATTATTTACATGTGAATAATGCTGTATAATAGACTGTATATATATTATTCACATGTGAATAAGGCTGTGTAATAGAACGTATTTAGATTATTCACATGTGAATATTATAAATACAGTCTATTATACAACATTATTCACATGTGAATAATGCTGTATAATAGACTGTATTTATATTATTTACATGTGAATAATGTTGTATAATAGACTGTATTTATAATATTCACATGTGAATAATGTTGTATAATAGACTGTATTTATATTATAAAAAATTGAATAATGCTGTATGATAGACTGTATTTATATTATTCACATTTGAACAATGCTATATGATAGACTGTATTTGGTACTTTAACTTTAACTTTAATGTGAAAGTGTCTGAAAAGCAACTCACTTAAGTCCTAATTTAAATGTTGGCTTTGAGCAAGACAGGCCGTCTCTTCTCAAGGATAGGGCTATCACTCTTGCATTCCGAAGTCCCAATTAGAGCCTCGTTTCCTGGAAGAAGTGATCCAGCCCACCTACCAATGTCAAAACTAAGGGGCCTTATCTGATTATGAGCTCAAACTGAAATACCACTCTTCAATTAAACTCGGTTGGTCGCCTTCTCCAAGTCGGGTATGAGTTAACTAATTCACTTCAGGAGTTCATGTCAAAAAATGTGTAGCATGCTGGGAATGATCTGTGCACGTGATGGAAGATTACACTGCACATGTGATGGAGGAATGCACAGTTCAGGGTTGCAATTCTATTGAATTTGCATGAAACCAGGTTGTTTCAGCCAATAACTATGCTGCAAGATCTAGCATGTTGCATTCAATGTTTATTCCTATTAATTCCCATGGAAAGTTTCCAATTTGGAATATTCACGGAATTTTGCCACTGACAGTTTGTTTGTGTTTTAGTTTTTTCTCTTTGGTATTTCCTGTCCTCAGTTCCTATCAGCACTCTTATTTTGGTTCAGCTTCCTGTTTGTCTCCCTGAGTGCTTTGTTTTCCCTCAGCTGCGGCTGATTGGCACCTGGCCACACCTGGTGTCAATCAGCCCACTTCTATTTGAGCCTGTATTTGTCCTCCAGTCAGTTGCTGGATTATTGTCTTGTCGATGACTTCCGTATTGTCGCTCCTGTCGTGTCGTTTCATGTCGAGTCATTGCAGCCTAGCAGTAAGCCATCTTTCGGTTTCTGTTTGTAGCTTACTGTTTTTTTGTTCCCTGCTTCTGTTTTGTTTTCACTCTACAAGTAACGACTTCTGTTTCCCTGTTTGCTACCTGCTAGCTTCCACGTTAGGCCCCTTTTTGTTTCTTGCTAGCTTCCATGCTAAAGACCCTTTTGTTTGTTATCCGCCTTGTGGGCGCCATTTGTTAGCACCCTTTTGGTTGTTCTTATTCAAACATTTTAATTAAATCATGTTTTCTTGCAAACTGCCTCCCTCCTTCTCTGCATCTTGGGGTTGGTCTACAACAGGGGTAGGGAACCTATGGCTCTAGAGCCAGATGTGGCTCTTGATGACTGCATCTGACTCTCGGATACATCTGAGCTGACATTGCTTAACACGATAAGTAATGAATATTTCCACTTGTAATCACAGTGTTAAAAATAACGTTCAAAATATAAAACATGCTCATGCATTTGAATCCATCCATCCTTTTTTCTACCACACTTGTTCAAGAAGTTGCACTAAGGTTAATAAGTAATTTATTTATTATTGGTTAGTGTAGGACTTGCCGTTCTGGGGGTTCTTCAGACCACCAAGCACTAAAATGAGAGCCTGCTTTAGGGTTACAATATTGTTTTATTTTTCAAAAAGTCTCTCAGTTGCTTTCCAGCAATTGTCTTTTTCTCTTTCGTTCTCGCTCGCACTCTGGCTCCAGCCCCAACCCCGTCTCTCCTCCTGGCTGCTACTTATATACAGAGCGACAGGTGATTAGATAACAAGGCCCAGCTGGGCCATTTACGCACCTGTTGCTGATTTTGAGGCCGATCCTGGCAACACCCCGCTTCACTGCCAGCCCGCAGGCCACGCCCCCTCCATAGTTAGCTTCAGAATAACAATGTTATTACAAAGAATACGAGACCTATTATACTCTACAAATTTTGGCCTTACTTAAAAATGCACGCGTTTTGTTGTGTTCAGTGTTAAAAAAAATATCATATGGCTCTTACAGAAATACATTTTAAAATATTTGGCTTCTTGGCTCTCTCAGCCAAAAAGGTTCCCGACCCCTGGTCGACAACAAACTCTGACAACGTTGTTTCTGCCAATAATTATGCTGCAAGATCTTGCATGTTGCATTCAATGTTTATTCCCATTAATTCAGATTAATTCCCATGGAAAGTTTTCAACTTGGAATATTCCCAGAATTTTGTAACCCTATTGTTGATTTACATAAAGATTGTGAATGATAGGCACACTTCCAAATGAAGTGCAGTTCCCCTTTAATGCCTTTCGGATTTATTTTAATGAGTTTCTTAGCCGCATGAGTACGGTATCAATGACTTATAGTATGCGGGTTCTATTCCCCGCCACAGCTACGTCGTGATTGGATTTCCGATTGGCTTGTCTGGCCGTGAAAGGCAGAAGGAAGAAAAAAAGGGGATGAGCGGCAAACAGATCAGAAAGAGAAATCCAAGTTGTTGACTCCCGAGTGAAGTGCAGACATAAATGTAGTCATGCGTGTAGTTAGTCACACTGCAGCTCGGCGTTGTGTTCTCTTAAGACTCCATGTCGGCATAATCAGGTTTTAAATAGGAGGTAAACATCAAGAGGCTGACTTGGACTCCTTCCAATCAGCATTTTTTTTAAATATTTTTGCAGGAAGTGCTGGCACGCCGGTGGTTTTCAATGAGAACGGAGACGCTCCAGGGCGATACGACATCTTCCAGTACCAGATCACCAACAAATCCACTGCAGAGTACAGAGTCATTGGATCCTGGACCGACAAGCTGCACCTCAAGGTGGGAATTATTTATTAGGGACCGAATGTCCCTTTGGGACAGAGGACTCTATTGTATTTCTAAGGTTTTATTATTATTATACCGCCACCTCTTTGACCCCCTTAACATGCTTCAAAACTCACCAAATTTGACACACAAATCAGGACTGGCGACAATTGCCGTCTAATAAAAAAAACAACCCCAAAACTCAAAATTGAGCTCTAGCACCCCCTAGGAAAAAACACAGACAAAACTGCATGTAACTTCCGTTAGGAATGTCGTAGAGAATTGAAACAAAAACCTCTATGTAGGTCTAAACTAGACCTACATTTCATACACATACATCCTTCAGAAAAATCAACAGGAAGTTGGCAAAAACCCCTTCAAAACAAAAGTTTCTTAAAAAAATGTCTTTTTCGCCTCTGAGCTGTAATTTGACCCCCTTAAAATACTTCAAAACTCGCCAAACTGGACACACACATCAGGACTGGTGAAAATTGAAATAAAAAAAAAAAAAAAAAAAAACTCTAAATTGAGCTCTAGCGCCCCCTAGGAATAAAACACTGACAAAACTGCTCCTGGGAAGAAAACACGTACAAAACTGCTTGTAACTTCCGGTAGGAAGGTCGTAGGGACATGAAACAAAAACATCTATGTAGGTCTCACTTAGACCTACGTTTCATTAATTGAAATCCTTCAGCAACAATCAACAGGAAGGTGGCAATTACCCCTTCAAAACAAAAGTTTTGTAAAAACCCGTCACCTTTTTTCAAATATTATCTCCCCTGAGCGCGTTCGTTGTGTCGGCTTCAAACTACCACAGGAGAGAGATTGAACCCTTTTGATTAAAATGTTGAACAAAAAGTTTTTCAAACTGCTCCGATTTTGATTTTACGAGCCTTCAAAGAATGGCCGCTTAAAAGCAGGAAGCACGAGCGTGACCACACAATGCAGAGAAGGTAGGTACTGTGCGGGTAAAGATATGTTGACTGGGTGAAAGAAGCAGGCACCAGTTGGACTCCAGGATACAGAGAAGGTAGGTAATGTGCAGGTAAAGATATGTTGCCTGGGTGAAAGAAGGAGGCACCAGTTGGACTCAAGGATACAGAGAGAGTAAGTAATGTGCAGGTAAAGATATGTTGTCCGGGTGATGGCAGGAAGCACCAGCGTGTATGGGTGACAGAAATAAGCACCAGTGTGACCCCAGGATGCAGGGAAGGTAGGTAATGTGCAGGTAAAGATATGTTGAATAGATAAAGGCAGAAAACACCAGCAAAAGTCGGTCCCGTCCATCACTGCTTGCAGCTTCAATTTGTTTTCATTTTTGTTCCGTATTAACTTGTTGATAATGAAAATAATCCAGAGTTGGGCCGGGTGTTCCGAATCCACTCAGGACTTCATTAGAAAGAGCCGGATGACAAGCCGATAGACAATAAACGCTTCCCGCATGACGGATTATTGGCTGTGCCGAGACAAACCAGTGCATGTGGGGGGGGGGGGTACTAAAAGCAAACTAAATACTGAAAATTTGCACAATTCTACCTAATACCCTCTGTAAGCAGTCCTGTGCAGAGCAGCCTGTTTGGGGTAGAAATCCTTTCATTCTCTGTGTATCAATCAATCAATCAATCAATCAATCAATCAATGTTTACTTATATAGCCAGAAATTACAAGTAACGTAGTGTTCCATTGTGAAAGTCCAGTCCATAGTGGATCTAACATAATAGTGGGAGTCCAGTCCATAGTGGATCTAACATAATAGTGAGAGTCCAGTCCATAGTGGATCTAACATAATAGTGAGAGTCCAGTCCATAGTGGATCTAACATAATAGTGAGAGTCCAGTCCATAGTGGATCTAACATAATAGTGAGAGTCCAGTCCATAGTGGATCTAACATAATAGTGAGAGTCCAGCCCATAGTGGATCTAACATAATATTGTGAACTAACCAATCCAACTGTTAGATCCACTATGGGCTGGACTATATTAGGACAACCGGATGTGAGCCCCAAAACTCCCAAATGCCCCCTGAATAATAATAATAATAATAATAATAATAATAATACCACAAGACAAAGGGGTCCGATATTCCTTTAAAAAAAAACTACACACATTTTCAGCATCTGTTGACAACTATTTGTTGGATTACGGCGGTTAATGAAGAAAAAAATGCATAAATTAGCTGCACCGTTTTATAAGCCACGGGGTTCAAAGCAGAGACAAAAAGTAACGACTTATAGTCCAGAATTTAGGGCATACAGTTTGGAATAAATGTGTAACTTCCTGGGGTAAATACAAGAAGTAGTTGAGTGTTTGTGTTGATGTTTAGTTTGCCACAAATAAAGTAGACACTTCCTGTCTGCTGCTCAAGTTACATTCTGCTCTCTCAGTCTCTGGTCTGTAAAAAAAAAAAAAGGTGAGTTTTATGAATTAGGCTAGCATTGGAGAAGTCAAGCTGCTCTGATCAAACATCATGAGATGTAAAAAAAAATAAAAAAAAAAAAGTTGTAACCGCACTAATTGTCACTTCTGCTGAGGCGCCGACACAAGAAGACGTGAAGTTGTTTTCTTTTCACATCTCAGCCAGCTGCCAGACTGCAGATGGGAAACAGTGTTTTCTGTTCAAACACGTTTTGATGCATCATACTTTATTTACCTTAAGTTCCGCGTTATTCTTTTCCAAACATTTCTTTTCCTGCTACTGACGCGCTTAGCAACAGGGAGAAGCTGCATGGCAACCAAGCCGAGTCTTTCAATCCACACTCCGTCTTTCTTTTTAAAAATTGCATCATATTGCCTTTTATGTTTTGCTGTGAAGTCCCGCTAAATTCCTGTGTGCCCGCTGGATGCCCCCCAGGTGGAGGCCATGCGCTGGAAGAGAGGCGACCCCTCGCTGCCGCCGTCAGTCTGCAGCCTGCCCTGTCGTGCCGGGGAGAGGAAGAAGGTGGTGAAAGGTGTGCCATGCTGCTGGCACTGTGAGCGCTGCGAGGGCTACCACTACCAGGTACCCCGGGATTATTACTTCATTATTCATCCACCAATTTTACAGCCAAAATGTACCCAACTTGGGGCCAAATTGTACTAATATTACGGTTAAAATGTACCAATATTAAGCTGAAATTGTACCAATTTTAGGGCCAAATTTTGTACCAATTTCAGGCCCAAATTGTAACAATTTTAGGGGCAAAATGTAATGTATCAATTTTAGGGAAAAAATATACACATTTTAGGGCCAAAAAGCACCAAAATTAGAGCCCAATTGTACCAATTTTAGGGCCAAAATCTACCAATTTTGGGGCCAAAATGTACTAATTTTAGGGCTAGAATGTCTTAATTTTAGGGCCAAAAATTACCACTTTTAGGCCAAATGTACTAAATTAAGGGCCAAAATGTACCAACTTTAGGTACAAAATGTACAAATTTTAGGCCCAAAATGTACCAATTTAAGGCTACAATGTACACATTTGCGGTCCAAAATGTACCACCTTTTTGGCCGAATTATTCAATTTTAGGGCCAAGATGCACAAGTTGTAGGGCCAAAATTTACCAATTCTAGGGTCAAATTGTAGCAATTTTAGAGCCAAAATGTAATTTGCCAATTTTAGGGTCAAAGTGTACCAAATTTTAGGGCCAAAATGTAACAATTATAGGACCAAAGTATACCAATTTTATGGCAAAAATGTAACAATTTTAGGGCAACAATGTAACAATTTTAAGGCCAAAATATACAATTTTAGGGCAAAAACTTACCAGTTTTAGGGCCACATTGTACCAAATTTAGGGGCAAAATATATAAATTTTAGGGCCAAAATGTAACAATTTTAGGGCCATTATGTGCCAATTTTAGGGCCAAAGTGTACCAATTTTAGTAAAACATGTACAGATTTTAGGGCAAAAATGTACTATTTTTAGGGCCAAAATTGACCAATTTTAGGGCAAAAAATTACCAATTTTAGGGGAAAAAGTACACAATTTTAAGGAAAAATTATTACCAATTTTAGGGAAAAAATATAAAATTTTAGGTCAAAAGATTTTCCAATTGTAGGGCCAAAATGTACCAATTGTGGGGACAAAATGTACCAAATTTAGGGCCAAAAATGTATCAAATATTGGGGCAAAAACTGTACCAAATTTGGGGCAAAATGTATCAATTGTAGGGCCAAAATGTACCAAATTTAGGGCCAAAAATTTACCAAATTTAGGGCCAAAAATTAATCAAATATTGGGGCAAAAACTGTACCAAATTTAGGGGCAAAATGTATCAATTGTAGGGCCAAAATGTACCAATTGTGGGGACAAAATGTACCAAATCTAGGGCCAGAAATTTACCAAATTTAGGGCCAAAATGTATCAAATTTTGGGGCAAAAACTGTACCAAATTTAGGGCCAAAATTTATCAATTGTGGGGCCAAAATGTACCAATTCTAGGGCCAAAATGTGCAAATTTTAGGGCCAAAACATACTATTTTAGGGCAAAATTGACCAGTTTTAGAGCAAAAATGTACCAGTTTTAGGGCAAAAATGTACCAATTTTCTGGTCAAAATGTACCAATTTTTGGGCAAAAATATACATATTTAGGGCCAAAATATACCAATTGTAGGGCCAAAACATACCAAATTCAGGGCCAAAATATATCAATTTTAAGGAAAAAATATACCAATTTTAGGGAAAAAATATACCATTTTAGGGAAAAAATATACTAATTGTAAGGCCAAAATGTACCAATATTAGGGCCAAAATGTATCAGTTTTAGGGCAAAAATGTACCAATTTTCTGGTCAAAATGTACCAATTTTTGGGCAAAAATATACAATTTTAGGGCCAAACATGTACCATATTTAGGGTCAAACTCTACCACTTTTAGGGCAAAAATATTCAAATTTTAGGGCAAAAATGTACCCATTTTACGGCCAAATATACACATTTTAGGGCCAAAATATGCCAATTATAGGACCAAAATGTACCAATTTTTAGGCCAAATTGTACCAATATCAGGGCCAAAATTTACCAATTTTTAGGCCAAAATGTACCAATTAAAGCCCGAGAGCTTAAACATTGCTCCCAGCTTTAATTTAAACTATATTTTATCAGGCAACATTTTGAAGAGAGGTCAGGGAAAAAGAGGTTGAAGGTGGAAAAGTAACCACCGACGGCAACAATTTAAGCGAGAATGTTTCTTTGTGTCACCTGAACACATCTTTTCAAGTCGGGACAAAAGTGTCCATGATTACAAGGCTGCAGTTTATTTCATTTGAAGGCGGCTCTTCTTCCATTCAAGGCAGTCAAATTCCTGAAAGCAAAGACGAGTGCAAGGCTGAGGAAAATGTGAAGCAGGCGCAGCGATCAATACCCACTCCTGCTGCTGCCCATAGCACCCGCGTCAACTCCTCAATATTGTGGCTGACACTTGACCAGAGGACTTGGGACTGAGCGCTGGCTGCAAGTCTTTGTGGAACCTGCTGGACCAAAGGACTTGGGACTGAGCGCTGGCTGCAAGTCCTTGTGGAACCTGCTGGACCAAAGGACTTGGGAGCGAGCGCTGGCTGCAAGTCTTTGTGGAACCCGCTGGACCAAAGGACTTGGGAGCGAGTGCTGGCTGCAAGTCCTTGTGGAACCTGCTGGACCAAAGGACTTGGGACTGAGCGCTGGCTGCAAGTCTTTGTGGAACCTGCTGAACCAAAGGACTTGGAACTGAGCGCTGGCTGCAAGTCCTTGTGGAACCTGCTGGACCAAAGGACTTGGGAGCGAGCGCTGGCTGCAAGTCTTTGTGGAACCTGCTGGACCAAAGGACTTGGGACTGAGCGCTGGCTGCAAGTCCTTGTGGAACCTGCTGGACCAAAGGACTTGGGAGCGAGTGCTGGCTACAAGTCCTTGTGGAACCTGCTGGACCAAAGGACTTGGGAGCGAGCGCTGGCTGCAAGTCTTTGTGGAACCTGCTGGACCAAAGGACTTGGGAGCGAGCGCTGGCTGCAAGTCTTTGTGGAACCTGCTGGACCAAAGGACTTGGGAGCGAGTGCTGGCTGCAAGTCCTTGTGGAACCTGCTGGACCAAAGGACTTGGGACTGAGCGCTGGCTGCAAGTCCTTGTGGAACCTGCTGGACCAAAGGACTTGGGAGCGAGTGCTGGCTGCAAGTCCTTGTGGAACCTGCTGGACCAAAGGACATGGGAGCGAGCGCTGGCTGCAAGTCTTTGTGGAACCTGCTGGACCAAAGGACTTGGGAGCGAGCGCTGGCTGCAAGTCTTTGTGGAACCTGCTGGACCAAAGGACTTGGGACTGAGCGCTGGCTGCAAGTCTTTGTGGAACCTGCTGGACCAAAGACACGCACGGCACTAAACAGCCAGCGCAGACAAATAACATACGAGTCATTTCACATGAAAGCACTGCAGTACAGTATGTACAGTACTAGGAGTGTTACAGTATATACAGTACTAGCAAAATTACAGAAATATGTGCAGTACCAGTAGTATTACAGTATGTACATTACAAGTTGTATTACAGTATGTACAGTACTAGTAGTATTACAGTATGTACAGTACTAGTAGTATTACAGTATGTGCAGTACTAGTGACATTACAGAAATATGTACAGTACTAGTATCATCACAGTATGTACAATATTGGTAGCATCACAGTCTGTATAGTACTAGTAGTATTATAGTAAGTACAGTACTAGTGACATTACAGAAATATGTACAGTACTAGTATCATCACAGTATGTACAATATTGGTAGCATCACAGTCTGTATAGTACTAGTAGTATTATAGTAAGTACAGTACTAGTGACATTACAGAAATATGTACAGTACCAGTAGTATTATAGTATGTATATTACTAGTTACATTACAGTATGTACAGTACTGGTAGTATTACAGTAAATACAGTACCAGTGACATTACAGAAATATGTACAGTACTAGTAGTATTACAGTATGTACATTACTAGTAGCATCACAGTATGTACAATACTGGTAGCATTACAGCAGTATGTACATTACTAGTAGTATTACAGTATGTACAGTACTAGTAGCATTACATTCTGTAGAGTACTAGTAGTATTACAGTAAGTACAGTACTAGTGAAATTAAAGCAGTACAGTATGTACAGTACTAGTATCATTACAGTATGTACATTACTAGTAGTATTACAGTATGTACAGTACTAGTAGCATCACATTCTGTAGAGTACTAGTAGTATTACAGTAAGTACAGTACTAGTGAAATTAAAGCAGTACAGTATGTACATTACTAGTAGCATTACAGTATGTACAGTACTAGTAGCATCACAGTATGTACAGTACTAGTAGCATCACAGTATGTACATTACTAGTAGCATTACAGTATGTACAGTACTAGTAGTATTACAGCAGAAACCCCTGAAGAGCAGGGAAACCTGAGAAACAGGCTTGTTTGGATAGGCTCTCTTTTTCCTGACTTACTATGTATATATATTTTTATATATATATATATATATATATATATATATATATATGGTAAGTCAGGAAAAACAGAGGGACAGCGTGGGGCGGGGGAGAGTGGACGTGCGCAAACCAAGGGTCCTTGGTTCAATCCCCACCTAGTCCCAACCTCGTCACGTGAATTGTGAATTATATTTATATAGCGCTTTTCTCTAGCGACTCAAAGTGCTATACATAGTGAAACCCAATATCTAAGTTACATTTTTAAAGCAGTGTGGGTGGCACTGGGAGCAGGTGGGTAAGGTGTCTTGCCCAATGACACAATGGCAGTGACTAGGATGGCGGAAGCGGGAATCGAACATGCAACCCTCAAGTTGCTGACACGGCTGCTCTACCAACCGAGCTATGCCGCCCCGGACACAACGTCCGTTGTGTCCTTGAGCAAGACACTTCACCTTTGCTCCTGATGGGTGCTGGTTAGCGCCTTGCATGGCAGCTCCCTCCATCAGTGTGTGAATGTGTGTGTGAATGTGGAAGTAGTGTCAAAGCGCTCTGAATACCTTGAAGGTAGAAAAGTGCTAGCCCATTTATCATATATTATATATACATACAGTCATGGTCAAAAGTTTCCATACACTTGTAAAGCACATAATGTCATTGCGGTCTTGAGTTTTCAATAATTTCTACAACTTTTATTCTTTTATGATAGAGTGATTGGAGCACATGCTTGTTGGTCACGAAAAACATTTATACAAATTATGAAACTATTCATACAAATGATTGGAAACTCAAGACAGCCATGACATTATGTTCTTTTCAAATTAAAAATGTTAGAAATATATATGTTTTTTCAAAATATGACGAAAAAGAAAAAGAAAATGGAAGCTCTTTGACACGTTAGTTTCACGTTTGAAGTTGAATTGCTTTGCTTTGCACCTCCATTGTTTGCACGCCATCATGACAAATGTCTCCTGTTTTGGATATTTTCTCTTATTTTTCTGACTGGAAGTGAAATGTGAAACGTTGCAGGCATCAGAGTTGACGTGCGAGCTGTGTCCCTACGAGATGCGGCCGGACGCCAACCGCACGGGCTGCGTGGCCATCCCCATCATCAAGCTGGAGTGGCACTCGCCCTGGGCCGTCATGCCCGTCTTCATCTCCATGCTGGGCATCATCGCCACCTCCTTCGTCATCGTCACCTTCGTGCGCTACAACGACACGCCCATCGTGCGGGCGTCGGGCCGGGAGATGAGCTACGTGCTGCTCACGGGGATCTTCCTGTGCTACGCCATCACCTTCCTCATGATCGCCGCCCCGGACGTGGGCGTCTGCTCCTTCCGCAGGATCTTCCTGGGCCTGGGCATGTGCTTCAGCTACGCCGCGCTGCTCACCAAGACCAACAGGATACATCGCATCTTCGAGCAGGGCAAGAAGTCGGTGACGGCGCCAAGGTGGGAACCGCCGGGGCTTCTTTTCCTTCCACCTCTCCCGCCGGGGTTATTCGCCATTATGTTTGCCTCATGCATTATTTATGAGCCGTGAACTCGCACTCGCCCGCTTGTGAGAGACACCCCGGCTCAACCAGTCAGGCACGTGGCACAAATACTAATCTTGGATTTCATGCTCCTCCAACCTGTCCGCTAGCAAAGAGGTCGTCCGTTTCCTCGTCAGGTGACCCACGGACTGGAGCCTACAAACCCCGTTTTATATGAGTTGGGAAATTGTGTTAGATGTAAATATAAACAGAATACAATGGTTTGCAAATCCTTTTCAAGCCATATTCAGTTGAATATGCTACAAAGACAACATATTTGATGTTCAAACTTGCAAATAATCATTAACTTAGAATTTCAAGGCTGCAACACGTGCCAAAGTAGTTGGGAAAGGGCATGTTCACCACTGTGTTACATCACCTTTTCTTTTAACAACACTCAATAAACGTTTGGGAACCGAGGAAACTAATTGTTGAAGCTTTGAAAGTGGAATTCTTTCCCATTCTTGTTTTATGTAGAGCTTCAGTCCTTCAACAGTCCGGGGTCTCCGCTGTCCTATTTTACGCTTCATAATGCGCCACACATTTTCCATGGGAGACAGGTCTGGACTGCAGGCGGGCCAGAAAAGTACCCGCACTCTTTTTTTTACAAAGCCACACTTCAAACTCCATCCATCCATCCATTTTCTACCGCTTATTCCCTTTCGGGGTTGCGGGGGGCGTGGCGCCTATCTCAGCTACAATCGGGCGGAAGGCGGGGTACACCCTGGACAAGTCGCTACCTCATCGCAGGGCCAACACAGATAGACAGACAACATTCACACACTAGGGACCATTTAGTGTTGCCAATCAACCTATCCCCAGGTGCATGTCTTTGGAGGTGGGAGGGGCCTATCCCCAGGTGCATGTCTTTGGAGGTGGGAGGGGCCTATCCCCAGGTGCATGTCTTTGGAGGTGGGAGGGGCAAATCCCCAGGTGCATGTCTTTGGAGGTGGGAGGAGCCTATCCCCAGGTGCATGTCTTTGGAGGTGGGAGGGGCCTATCCCCAGGTGCATGTCTTTGGAGGTGGGAGGGGCCTATCCCCAGGTGCATGTCTTTGGAGGTGGGAGGGGCCTATCCCCAGGTGCATGTCTTTGGAGGTGGGAGGGGCCTATCCCCAGGTGCATGTCTTTGGAGGTGGGAGGAAGCCGGAGTAGAACCCCCGCATTCACGGGGAGAACATGCAAACTCCACACAGAAAGATCCCGAGCCTGGATTTGAACCCAGGACTGCAGGACCTTCGTATTGTGAGGCAGACGCACTAACCCCTCTGCCACCGTGAAGCCAAATGACACAATATGTTCCTGAACATGTCAGCAGACTAATTAGGAGCCTTTGTTTGTTTACTTACTACTAAAAGACAAGTTGTCTAGTATGTTGACTATTTTATTTAAGGACAAATTGCAATACGAAACATAAGATTATTATTTTTTTTTAAGCCAATAATGACATTTTTGTGGTGCCCTTTATTTTGAAAAGTGCCGGTACCAAATTGTTGTTATCAAACAACAAACTGCACTCTTATTTTCCTTGGACATGTTTCTTTTTGTCAACAAGTCCTTCTTCTTGTGCGCCAGGTTCATCTCCCCGGCCTCCCAGCTGGTCATCACCTTCTCGCTCATCTCCGTCCAGCTCCTGGGCGTCTTCGTGTGGTTCGCCACCGACCCGCCGCACACGGTGGTGGACTACGGCGAGCAGCGGACCCAGGACCCCCTGTCGGCGCGCGGCGTCCTCAAGTGTGACATCTCCGACCTCTCCCTCATCTGCTCGCTGGGTTACTCCATCCTGCTGATGGTGACGTGCACCGTCTACGCCATCAAGACGCGCGGCGTGCCCGAAACCTTCAACGAGGCCAAGCCCATCGGGTTCACCATGTACACCACCTGTATCATCTGGCTGGCCTTCATCCCCATCTTCTTTGGAACCTCCCAGTCCGCAGAGAGGGTAACTTCTACATCAACTTCTACATCAAAAAACAATAAATAAATATATATATATATATCTGCATACATATATAAGTATATATATACGTATATATGTATATATAATATATATATATATTTATACATATATGTATGTGTGTGTGTGTGTCTGCATATATTTATATATATATATATATATATATATATATATATATATATATATATATATATATATATATATATATATATATATATGAAGAGTTCATACGCAAAAACCGATAAACGCCATTTTGATAAAGTTTAGCCCAGCCTCGGTAATATATAGTCCGCCACTTCTATTGTGGTATACCAAAATCAATTTGTTTGCAAATGCGGACAAATGCTGCTTTTAACGTCATTTAGTTCAGCGATTTATTGCAAAGGCCGATAAGCGCCATGGATCATCTACCACAAAAACCGATATATCCGTTTGCCCAACCAGCGCTGCAGTACGGGATCACGTGACAAACAAAATGGCGGCGCGCACGGACTCACTCAGTGTTGTTATCCACGCATGAATAATTTGGAAGCTTCTCCTGTCAACACTGTTAAGCCAGCGAAAAAAACTGACGTGTTGAAGTTATTATTTGATGTTGGCGCTAGCACGCGTGTCCGTGAGTTTTACACCGCTGCGTTAAACGATGTTGTCGAGCATGGAGCTAATGGCGATAACGATGATGAGTGAGCTATTATCTGCACAGGACTGTTTTTCATAGGCAAACCAGGTTGAGCATTTGTGCTTGTTTTATTAATAAAACATTGTCTTCATTGCAACTCTGTTTTTTTTGTTTTTTCATTTTGTGCTGAAAAGCACAAGGTAAATATGTGAGGTCACAGTTCCAAAAAAGCATGTTCGGTTAGCAAGTACGAAAAAACAATGTTCGCAGGGACAGCTAGATTTATACGTCCCAAGGGATCGAAACTGTTAAATAATGAAGTAAAGAAATGTGAACAGTTGTTACGTTGAAATGTGGCTTTCGATAAATGTCATGTTCTGTTTTTCTCTCTATCTTTATCTTGAATATTATGCGAAATAACGACCGCAAAGAAAACGATTTTGGAGATATCTGTTTTTGCGACATATCATAATTTGGATATATCTGCTTTTGACGTAAAACCACATTCAACACTCTTACTTGAAAGCCATTCATTACATCAGCATTTCTTAAAAGTTTAGGCTTTCATGACTTGCTTATGTTGATATTAAATAAACTATTTTACGCTTGTACATGTACCGGCAACACCAGCAGGCAGAAAATCGTTAATATACAGAATCGGTCAAAATGGATTTATCTGCTTTTGCATATGAACTCTTCATATATATATATATATATATATATATATATATATATATATATATATATATATATATATATATATCTTGATTGGATTATCCAGAGAGTAGTGCTCGATACCGTGGTAGAGCGCGATATGTAGGTGTGGGAAAAATCGCACCAGAAAGCACTTGATGAAAGCGGATACAACTTCACCCTCACCTATGAACCCATGCGAGGAAACCAACCAAAAAAGAGCAGAAAACAAAACAACATCATCTGGTACAACCCACCATTCAGCAAAAACGTCTCAACCAACATCGGCCACAAGTTCCTCACTCTGATCGACAAACACTTCCCCAAAGGCAACACTCTAAGAAAAATATTCAACAAGAACAATATTAAATTGAGCTACAGCTGTATGAATAACATACAACAAATCATTTCAAACCACAACAAAGCAATTGCAAAAGGACTGCCTACCCCCAGACTAAACGACTCTGAAACCAATAAGGAATGTAACTGTCGCAAGAAACCTTATTGCCCTCTCAGCGGAGGGTGCTTACAGACATCAGTCGTTTACCAAGCAAAGGTAACACGCAAGGACATTAACACATCCGACACGTACGTAGGATTAACCGAAGGAGCGTTCAAAAAAAGATAGAATAATCACAAGGCCTCCTTTAGAAACCAGACTTTGCGGAATTCTACAGAACTCAGCAAACACATTAGGAACCTCAAAGACAATAATGTTGAATATTCAATAACATGGCAAATTTTTGCATCCAGCACACCTTACAATAATGGTAATAAAAGATGCAACCTATGCTTAAAAGAGAAACTGTTTATTATATATCATCCAGACCTGTCATCCCTCAACAAGCGCAGTGAAATCATTTCAACATGCCGCCACAGACGGAAACACCTCCTAGGTAACACATGAGCCAATCACCACGCCCCTACGCCTGCCTGTACCCACCCACTCTGTGCCCTATACAAACCATTGTATGTGAATGCTTCCATTAAAATCTCCTGATGATTGAGGGAACCCCTCATGAAACAGTTCTGTAGAGATGAAGTAGTCTTGTGATTTTTCCCCACACCTACATATATACATATATATATATATATATATATATATATATATATATATATATATATATATATATATATATATATATATATATATATATATTTACATATATCTGCAGAACTGTTTCATGAGGGGTTCCCTCAATCGTAGTCTTGTGATTTTTTCCCACACATACATATTGCGCTCTACCACGGTATCGAACACTAGTCTCAGAATAATCCAATTAAGACATATATATATTTGTGTGTGTGTGTGTGTGTGTGTGTGTGTGGGTGTGTGTGTGGGTGTGTGTGTGTGTGTGTGGGTGTGTAATGTTCTGCTGCTGTCATGGAGCGTGTGTAAAATAATGAGAAGCAGAATATGAACTAAGACTTGAGTTTTGGGGTAAGTGGATGGCGATGCTGAGTTTAAGGGTGTCCCGTGATCCCCTTTTTTACATCCTCGTTACATTTGGGTTTGAGGACATTTTTTTTCCATCACAGTTCTTGTCGCTCCTGCATAGCGGACATGTTCTCTTCCCTCCACGGAAGCTCCCGCCGAGATCACAAGTGGGCATTTGCCGGCGCTGTGAAAAAGATGTGAAATAGATGTGGGGGGGTTGGCATCTAATGTCTGAGTGAAGGGAAGTGGGTGTGATGCCTTCACGTTCGCTCCTTCCCTCCAAGGCGGATCTTTCCCGGAGTCGACAATCTCGAGGTGTTGTCAAATTGAACCCAAGCATTTCTTCGAGAGCCCAAATGTCACAGAAAGTTACCCGGCCGCACGTGCTCAAATGTCAACATCCTGCTCCCAAAGCGGCTCACTTTACCTGCGAGTCCACTGAAGCTGCACCACTGCACCACCGCACCAACACTCCCACGCTGGACGCCGGCGGGTAAACACAAGTGTCCCTCCTGCAGTTTATTTGAGATAACGTATTTATTATCATTATAAGGTACACAAAAGGAGTCATCCATCCGTCCGTCTTCTTCCGCTTATTCCAGGTCGGGTCGCGGGGGCAGCGGCCTAAGTATCTCTTATGTGTGACTGCCATCTACTGGTCACACTTATCATTACACTATGCACTGAATAAAATCGCGTCAAGGTCGCTTAGCACTACCATAATTATTCTCATTGGAACATTTAAAGTTTTTGGTGTTTTTTATTGCCGTCGTAGTGCAGTCTACATGTATCTCTTATGTGTGAGGGCCATCTACTGGTCACACTTATCATTACACTATGCACTGAATAAAATTGTGTCAAGGATGGTAAGCACAACCAAAATTATTCTCATTGGAACATTTAAAGTTTTTGGTGTTGTTTACTGCCGTCATAGTGCAGTCTACATACATCTCTTATATGTGAGTGCCATCTACTGGTCACACTTATCATTACACTATGCACCGAATAAAATTGCTTCAGAGTCGGTAAGCACAACCAAAATTATTCTCAATGGAACATTTAAAGTTTTTGGTGTTGTTTACTGCCGTCATAGTGCAGTCTACACATATCTCTTATGTGTGACTGCCATCTACTGGTCACACTTATCATTACACAACATAGCAAATAAAATTTATTCGAGGTCGGTAAACACAACCAAAATTATTCTCCTTGGAACATTTAAAGTTGTTGGTGTTGTCTACTGCCGTCATACTGCAGTCTACATGTATATCTTATGTGTGACTGCCACCTACTGGTCACACTTATCATTACACATGCACCGAATAAAATTGCGTCAAGGATGGTAAGCACAACCAAAATGATTCTCATTGGAAGATTTAAAGTTGTTGGTATTGTTTACTGCCATCATGGTGCAGTCTACACTTACCTCTTATGTGTAACTGCCATCTACTGGTCACACTTATAATTACACCATGTACCAAATAAAATTGCTTCGAGGTCGGTAAGCACAACCAAAATGATTCTCATTGGAACATTTATTAAAGTTTTGGTGTTGTTTACTGCCGTCATAGTGCAGTCCACACGTATCTCTTATGTGTGACTGCCATCTACTGGTCACACTTATCATTACACCATGTTCCAAAAAAATTGCTTCAAAGTTGGTCAGCACAACCTTAATAATTCTTATTGGAACATTTAAAGTTTGGTATTGTTTACTGCCATTGTAGTGCAGTCCACACGTATCTCTTATGTGTGACTGCCATCTACTGGCCACACTTATCATTACACCATGTACCAAATAAAATTGCGTCTAGGTCGGTAAGTACAACCACAATTATTCTGTACATTAGGTGCACTGTCGATTTTTGAGAAAATTAAACGATTTTAAGTGCGCCTTATAGTCCGAAAACTGCGGTACACACCTATTTTTTAATTATTAACACACTTCTGCAGAAAGCTGTTAAAAGCTAACACATTTTGCTGCATGCTTTGAATGGGAAACAATATCAGCATTTGGTGTACAAATGAAAACATTAAATATTAAAAGCTTGCATTCCGAAGGGATATCTTAAGCTTTTTAGCGTTAGTTCATGTTCAGAGAAAAAAATCATGTTTTTAACGGGACATTTTTGCTTGTTGGGGACCAGTTTCGGCAAATTCAAAGACTAATATTCGGCCAAAATGACTGGAATTAAAAACCGAATGGAACAAAATGTCCCTCGGATCTAAAATATGGGAGAAATGACTCAGAGCCTATCGTTGCAAAGTGAAAGTGAAAGTGCACATCCGGCCCTAGCTGGTGAATATTCAACAAAAGGCGACCTAAAGAGGTCGTGACCTTGCAGGCTTTTTGCCGCGTCCGTGTTATTGTCGGCGGTGAAGCGCGGCGTCACGTGTGCGCCAACACGCTTCCTCGTGTGTGACATCATGTACTGTATATGCACCTAATTAGACATCGCGGCTTTATGTGTTTGTGTGCCGGGCGACCGCCAACTTTTATGTGCCGCCGCTAATTGGCTTGAATAGGCTGTCCGGTGTGAGGAAGAGAAGAGAATAAACGCTAATGATGTGATGGGGACTTTAATGAGGAGAGGTGCACTCACGGTATGATTACCAGGCCGTCACCTCGTCTCGCATCGTGCCTCCGTCATCCAATTAGTGAGGCGATGGACGCCATATTTGATTGTATACTCAGCATTAGTCTGGAAAAAAAAGAAAAAAAGGCGCAAGATGGCTGACTTTATTGTTATGTTTATATGCAGACAAATGATAGTCAATTTCAAACCACTTTAAAACCACAGCACAGCAAAAAAAAACTATAAAAAAATACTTATAAATTGTTTTTTTCGGCCATCCATTAATCCGTTTTATAAAAATCTGTTTGTTCAGCACGAAATATCACGCCTTTTAGCGAAGAAATATCCATAATTAAGTGGCACCGTTTCGTAAGCCACAGGGTGCAAAGCGTTGGAAAAAATAAGCAACCTATAGTCTGTAAAATCATGATGCAACGGACACCGTATTTGATTGTGTACTCAGCATTAGTCTGCAGTCACGGGGAGAACATGCAAACTCCATTACAGAAAAAAAAAAACAGAGCCCGGGGATCAAACCCAGAACCTGCCGTGAGCGAATTCAACAATAACACACTTTTTTCAGCGTCCTTGTCGGCATTTTATGAATTCTATTCGTTCAATTCCAAAATATTACGGCTGTTAGCGGAGAAATATCCATAATTAAGTCACGCCTTTTCATAAGCCGCAGGGTTCAAAGCGTTGGAAAATAATAAGCAACATAAAGTCCGTAAAATTATGATGCAACGGACGCCGTATTTGATTGTGTACTCAGCATTAGTCTGCAGTCACGGGGAGAACATGCAAACTCCATTACAGAAAAAAAAAAACAGAGCCCGGGGATCAAACCCAGAACCTGCCGTGAGCGAATTCAACAATAACACACTTTTTTCAGCGTCCTTGTCGGCATTTTATGAATTCTATTCGTTCAATTACAAAATATTACGGCTGTTAGCGGAGAAATATCCATGATTAAGTCGCGCCTTTTCGTAAGCCGCAGGGTTCAAAGCGTTGGAAAATAATAAGCAACATAAAGTCCGTAAAATTATGATGCAACGGACGCCGTATTTGATTGTGTACTCAGCATTAGTCTGCAGTCACGGGGAGAACATGCAAACTCCATCACAGAAAAAAAAAACTGAGCCCAGGGATCAAACCCAGAACCTGCCGTGGGCGAACTCAACAATAACACACTTTTTTCAGCGTCCTTGTCAGCATTTTATGAAATCTATTTGTTCAATTACAAAATATTACGGCTGTTAGCGGAGAAATATCCATAATTAAGTCGCGCCGTTTCGTAAGCCGCAGGGTACAAAGCGTTGGAAAAAATAAGCAACTTATAGTCCGTAAAATAATGACGCAACGGACGCCTTATTTGATTGTGTACTCAGCATTAGTCTGCAGTCACGGGGAGAACATGCAAACTCCATTACAGAAAAAAACCCCGAGGCCGGGAGTCAAACCCAGAACCTGCAGTGAGCGAATTCACCCATAACACACTTTTTTCAGCGTCCTTGTCAGCATTTTATGAAATCTATTCGTTCAATTACAAAATATTACGGCTGTTAGCGGAGAAATATCCATGATTAAGTCGCGCCGTTTTGTAAGCCGCAGGGTACAAAGCGTTGGAAAAAATAAGCAACTTATAGTCCGTAAAATTATGATGCAACGGACCCCCTATTTGATTGTGTACACAGCATTAGTCTGCAGTCACGGGGAGAACATGCAAACTCCATCACAGAAAAAATAATACAAGCTCGGGGATCAAACCCAGAACTTGCAGTGAGCGAATTCAACAATAACACACTTTTTTCAGCGTCCTTGTCAGCATTTTATGAAATCTATTCGTTCAATTCCAAAATATTACGGCTGTAAGCGGAGAAATATCCATAATTAATTCGCGCCGTTTCGTAAACCGCAGGGTTCAAAGCGTTGGAAAAAATAAGCAACTTATAGTCCGTAAAATAATGATGCAACGGACCCCCTATTTGATTGTGTACACAGCATTAGTCTGCAGTCACGGGGAAAACATGCAAACTCCAGCACAGAAAGAAAGAAAAAAAGCTCGGGGATCAAACCCAGAACTTGCAGTGAGCAAACTCAACAATAACACACATTTTCAGCATCCCTATGAGCGTTTTATGAAATCTATTTGTTCAATACAAAATATTACGGCTGTTAGCGGAGAAATATCCATAATTAAGTGGCGCCGTTTCGTAAGCCGCAGGGTTCAAAGCGTTGTAAAAATAATAAGCAACTTATAGTCCGTAAAATTATGATGCAACGGACGCCGTATTTGATTGTGTACTCAGCATTAGTCTGCAGTCACGGGGAGAACATGCAAACTCCATTACAGAAAAAAAACCCGAGGCCGGGAGTCAAACCCAGAACCTGCAGTGAGCGAATTCAACCATAACACACTTTTTTCAGCGTCCCTGTCAGCATTTTATGAAATCTATTCGTTCAATTCCAAAATATTACGGCTGTAAGCGGAGAAATATCCATAATTAAGTCGCGCCGTTTCGTAAACCGCAGGGTCCAAAGCGTTGGAAAAAATAAGCAACTTATAGTCCGTAAAATAATGATGCAACGGACCCCCTATTTGATTGTGTACTCAGCATTAGTCTGCAGTCACGGGAAAAACATGCAAACTCCATCACAGAAAGAAAGAAAAAAAGCTCGGGGATCAAACCCAGAACTTGCAGTGAGCAAACTCAACAATAACACACATTTTCAGAATCCCTATGAGTGTTTTATGAAATCTATTTGTTCAATACAAAATATTACGGCTGTTAGCGGAGAAATATCCATAATTAAGTGGCGCCGTTTCGTAAGCCGCAGGGTTCAAAGCGTTGTAAAAATAATAAGCAACTTATAGTCCGTAAAATTATGATGCAACGGACGCCGTATTTGATTGTGTACTCAGCATTAGTCTGCAGTCACGGGGAGAACATGCAAACTCCATTACAGAAAAAAAACCCGAGGCCGGGAGTCAAACCCAGAACCTGCAGTGAGCGAATTCAACCATAACACACTTTTTTCAGCGTCCCTGTCAGCATTTTATGAAATCTATTCGTTCAATTACAAAATATTACAGCTGTTAGCGGAAAAATATCCATAATTATGTCGCGCCGTTTCGTAAGCCGCAGGGTTCAAAGCGTTGGAAAATAATAAGCAACATAAAGTCCGTAAAATTATGATGCAACGGACGCCCTATTTGATTGTGTACTCAGCATTAGTCTGCAGTCACGGGGAGAACATGCAAACACCATCACAGAAAAAAAAAAAAACAAGCTCGGGGATCAAACCCAGAACTTGCAGTGAGCAAACTCAACAATAACACACATTTTCAGCATCCCTATGAGCGTTTTATGAAATCTATTTGTTCAATACAAAATATCACGGCTGTTAGCGGAGAAATATCCATAATTATGTTGCGCCGTTTCGTAAGCCGCAGGGTTCAAAGCGTTGGAAAATAATAAGCAACTTATAGTCCGTAAAATCATGATGCAACGGACGCCTTATTTGATTGTGTACTCAGCATTAGTCTGCAGTCACGGGGAGAACATGCAAACTCCATTACAGAAAAAAACCCCGAGGCCGGGAGTCAAACCCAGAACCTGCAGTGAGCGAATTCAACCATAACACACTTTTTTCAGCGTCCTTGTCAGCATTTTATGAAATCTATTCGTTCAATTACAAAATATTACGGCTGTTAGCGGAGAAATATCCATAATTAAGTCGCACCGTTTTGTAAGCCGCAGGGTACAAAGCGTTGGAAAAAATAAGCAACTTATAGTCCGTAAAATTATGATGCAACGGACGCCCTATTTGATTGTGTACTCAGCATTAGTCTGCAGTCACGGGGAGAACATGCAAACTCCATCACAGAAAAAATAATACAAGCTCGGGGATCAAACCCAGAACTTGCAGTGAGCGAATTCAACAATAACACACTTTTTTCAGCGTCCTTGTCAGCATTTTATGAAATCTATTTGTTCAATACAAAATATTACGCCTGTAAGCGGAGAAATATCCATAATTAAGTCGCGCCGTTTCGTAAGCCGCAGAGTTCAAAGCGTTGGAAAATAATAAGCAACTTATAGTCCGTAAAATTATGATGCAACGGACGCCGTATTTGATTGTGTACTCAGCATTAGTCTGCAGTCACGGGGAGAACATGCAAACTCCATTACAAAAAAAAACCCCGAGGCCGGGAGTCAAACCCAGAACCTGCAGTGAGCGAATTCAACCATAACACACTTTTTTCAGCGTCCCTGTCAGCATTTTATGAAATCTATTCGTTCAATTACAAAATATTACAGCTGTTAGCGGAAAAATATCCATAATTATGTCGCGCCGTTTCGTAAGCCGCAGGGTTCAAAGCGTTGGAAAATAATAAGCAACATAAAGTCCGTAAAATTATATATAAATTTTTAATGCAACTTATGTCTAAAAAAAGCTACCAAAACGTCAGCAAAAATTTATTTAAAGCCTATTTTGTTTGTGAATATTCTATTTTCATTTTCTTCCCAATCACCAGAATGTAGCAACACGTAGTGAATGATTTATTTTGAAATCCCGGAAGGAGAAGAAGAAACGTGAGTATGATAATTAGAGCAGGATTACAAGTCCTTTTAAAACTTTGGGGAGAGTTTAGGCTCCAAAAAAGTAAAGATGGTGGTTGACTTATTTCCAAACAATACAGAACTTGCAGGACTGTCCCCAGTCAGGTAAAGGAAGAAGCTTTTAGGGTCATGCCCACTTCTGCTCCTGTCGACTACAGCAAGCTCGCCGACAATCTATACACCCCCCCCCCCATCGCCACAAATCAATCCGACAGATATATGGCCGCCCACACACTTTTACGCGAGCAGTAATCAATCCCAGAAGTAATCCGGAGCGGTGGAGAGCGACGGGGCGATGAGCGGGAGGAAGCGTAAATTGAGTTAGAAAAAGTCAACAAGCGGCAGAAAGATGTATTGTGCCGCCATCTTTCAATCGCTGGCAAGAGTCCTGGTTTGATGGCCGGTCGGGAAGGGATTCCTGGGTGGGTCTCGTGTGAGAGGAAGAGAGGGGGTCAATTTAATCCGCAATAAAAAATATATATATGTATATATATATATATATATATATATATATATATATATATATATATATATATATATATATATAGCATGGGTAGCTTACAAATCTGTTGTCACGCCTGTAAGTTATGTTTTGGTCATGCTATGTTTAGTTTTGGGACATTCAGTCACGTTTTGCACTTCCTGGTTTTGTTTGTTTCCATGCCAACTCATTAGTTTTCACCTGTCACCTCCCTGTTCTCAGCCTCACACCTGTTTTCACTAATGATCATAACTATTTAAGTCACTGTTTTTCTTGTCTTCGTCCTGGGGTCTTCACACTCGCACGCACCCTACCCACGCTGTTCCAACCTTCACGTCCTCGTCCACAGTTCCGTGCCGTGTAAGTTTATGTGTTTATGCCACAGTGCACTCTTTTGTTTCATGTCTTTAGTCTTGCCATCTTGCTGTTTAAGTTCATAGTTACGTTGTCTTTCATGCCATTGAGCAAGTGTTTTCCCTGTTTTTGCAACAACTATGTACTCACGTCCACGCCTCGCTCGTCTTGATCCTCATCTGCATCGAAGAAACAATCCATGTCCAAGCCTCGTTGTGACATCTGTGAAGTAGGCACCATTCAATCAATCAATGTTTATTTATATAGCCCTAAATCACAAGTGTCTCAAAGGGCTGCACAAACCAAAACGACACTTAAGGGCAAGGAAAAACTCACACCCAATGGGACGTCGGTGCTGCATTAGTGCTGAAAGGTACACACAGGTTTTGGAGCAACATATGTTGTCATCCAAGCAAGGTTACGATGGACGCCCCTGCTTATTTCAGCAAGACAATGCCAAGCCATGTGTTACAGCAATATGGCTTCATCGTAAAAGAATACGTGTACTAGACTGGCCTGCCTGTAGTCCAGACCTATCTGGCCCATTATAAAGCCTAAAATACAATATATATATATATATATATATATATATATATATATATATATATATATATATATATATATATATATATATATATATATATATATATATATATATATATATATATATATATATATATATATATATATATATATATATATATATATATATATACACACACACCATATTTCCTTGATTAGCTGCATAGGCGCTAATTAATTTAAAACCTCTTCTCACTCCTGCACTTATTCAAAGCACGTGCTAAAAGTAAGCAGGCACTAATAATTTTAGAACCTCTTCTCACCCCTGCGCTTACCATTGACATGCGGTAAAAAATTGAATGTGATTAAAAAAAATATATATATATATTCTTCTGCGTCCGCAGCCCGGTGGTTGGGGACCACTGCTCTACAGCATGTGACCGCGCCCACTTTTACATCATGCTGTCTGAGTGCATGCAATTCACTGCTTCTTGTACGAGTTTGCAATGCATACTTGGTCAACAGATATACCTTCTACACTGATGGTTGTGATATAAACAACTTTAACACTCTTACTAATATGCGCCCCACTCTGTGAACCCACACCAAGCACATTTCTGGAGAGCATTGGCTCTGTGGCACGTTATAAACGCAGCATAGGGATTACCCATAATGCCGTACATCCGTGACTCTTGGCTGTATTATACACACGCCCCCAACCCCGCCCACCTCAACCAACGCACGGAGATGATGGGGAGGGGAGGGGGGAGGGGTTTGGTGCCAGCAGCTTTTATACCCAATCATGGCACCCACCTGTTCCCAATCAGCCTGCTCACCTGTGGGATGTTCCAAATAAGTGTTTGATGAGCATTCCTCAACTTTATCAGTCTTTTTTTTGCCACTTGTGCCAGCTTCTGTAAAACATGTTGCAGGCATCAAATTCCAAATGAGCTAATATTTGGAAACAATAACAAAGTTTACCAGTTCGAACGTTAAATAGCTTTTCTTTGCAGTCTATTCAGTTGAATATAAGTTGAAAAGGATTTGCTCTCATCCGCCCTCCTCCTCGTCCTCACGGCCGCGGCCGCGGCCCCTGCTGATAAAGATAATCATCCCAGCTGGGCAATCTACTCACCTGTCAGCTGGGCTTCGAAGCTGGGCCATACACACTCCATCCCCGCAGGTGGTGCGCCGACCACGCCCCCCTCCACAGTATCAAAATCAGCTTTTTCTGAAGAATTTTATTACATTTTTCAGGGGTTTACATGATGGTATATTTTTTAACAACTAAAATGATCAACAAGATCTTAATAAGCCCTGCAATGAGGTGGAGATTTGTCCAGGGTGTACACCGCCTTCCGCCCGAGTGCAGCTGAGACAGGCTCCAGCGACCCCAAAAGGGACAAGCGGTAGAAAACAGGTGGATGGATGGATGGATGGAAGATCTTATATAACATATTGTTTTTGTGGATTGGCCCTGCGATGAGGAGGCGAATTGTCCAGGGTGTACCCTGCCTTCCGCCCGATTGTAGCTGAGATAGGCCCCAAAGGGAATGAGTGGTAGGAAATGGATGGATGGAAGATCTTAATTACATATTGTTTTTGTGGAGAAAAACAGCACGTTTTTGGGACGGCATAGCTCGGTTGGTAGAGTGGCCGTGCCAGCAAGTTGAGGGTTCCAGGTTCGATTCCTGCTTCCGCTATGCTAGTCACTGCCGTTGTGTCCTTGGGCAAGACACTTTACCCACCTGCTCCCAGT
>NC_084620.1:60992077-61039577 GCF_033978795.1 Nerophis ophidion
AGTATATATATATAAATATATATATATATATATATATATATATATATATATATAGGTGTGTGTATGTATATATGTATATGCGTGTTAATATGTATATATATATATATATATATATATATATATATATATATATATATATAGAGAGAGAGAGAGAGATAGAGATGTATATGTATATTTATGTGTGTATATGTGTGTGAGTATGTACAAACCCCGTTTCCATATGAGTTGGGAAATTGTGTTAGATGTAAATATAAACAGAATACAATGATTTGCAAATCCTTTTCAACTCATATTCAGTTGAATATGCTACAAAGACAAGACATAGCAGGATAGAACTTTATTGTCATTGCACTTTACATAATACGACAAAATGAACTTTTCTGTTCAAACCCATCCAAATAAATTATTTAAATGTATTCAATATTTTTTTTCTTGAAAAATGTATATAATTGAATTTATTTCAAACATTTTCTTATAATTAACAATAGTAGTACAATTGATTTAAATTATTTATCATATTTTATATATGAAAAAAACACAATATCGTCAACAATAGCAGTTAATTTATTTAAATTGATTTTTACATTTTTCATCCATCCATCCATTTTCTACCGCTTATTCCCTTTCGGAGTCGCGGGGGGCGCTGGCGCCTATCTCAGCTACAATTTTTATTCAACTATTTTTTTGTAAATCGTATTATTTTTATATTGATACCAATAGTGGTTATTTTCTAAATGATACTTGTCATGACCAATATCAGGTAACTTATGGATGGAACTTTATTGTCATTGCACTTTACAAAATACGACCAAGTTAATTGTTTTGTACAAACCCATCCAAATACATTATTTAAATGGTTTCAATATTTTTTTTCTTTAAAACTTTATTTAAATGGATTTATTTTTTACATTTTCTTATTATTAACAATAGTAGTACAATTAATTTGATTTATTTATCATATTGTATATATAAACAGCTATAGCTTGACTGCACTTAAATGTAGAATATATGTACAATATATTTTTCCGATTCATATATGATATATGTTATATATTATATATATTATATATGTTATATATTATATATTATTATTATTGTCTATTGTGAGCAAACTGTGGTGCTGAATTTCCCCCAGGGATCAATAAAGTACTTTCTATTCGAAAATAAATCTGAATATTGTTAACAATAGCAGTTAATTTATTGAAATAGATTTTTACATTTTTATTCAACTATCCATCCATCCATTTCCTACCGCTTGACCCTTTTGCGGTTGCGGGGGGTCACTGGAGCTTATCTCACCTGCATTTGGGCAGAAGGCGAACTATTTTCTTCTAAATCGTATTTATTGATACCAATAGTGCTTATTTTCTAAATTATACTTGTCATGACCAATAGCAGGTAAATTATGGATGGAACTTTATTACAAAATACAACAAAATTACATTTTCTGAACAAACCAATCCAAATACATTATTTAAATGGTTTCAATATTTTTTTTCTTTCAAACTTTATTTAATTGAATTGGTTTCACACGTTATCTTATTATCACCAATAGTAGTTAACGTATTTTGATCAATTCATATTTTTTCATACAAAAATATATTTTTTCCTGAATATTGTTTACAATAGCAGTTATTTTATTGAAAATGATTTATTCCACAATGAGAAAACCATTTTTTCTAAAGTGTATGTATCTATACCAACAGCGGTTATTTTATTTAAATGAATGTATTATAGTCCATCCATCCATCCATCTTCTTCCGCTTATCCGAAGTTGGGTCGCGGGGGAAACAGCCTAAGCAGGGTATTATAGTTTTTTATTAAAATATATTTTAATCTTTTTTTTTTTACGTTCTATTCATCATTACCAGTAGCAGTTAATTAATGTTAATGTACTTTTTTATTCCAAATTTTTTTTTTAATATTATTTATTTAAAACTATTTATCAATTGATTCCTGTACCAGGAGCAGTTGCACAATTCTACATTGGCAAGATGTGCATGCCAACACAGCAGGGGGCGCCGTGACCCCTACTTAGGTTATTCTTCAAAATAAAATGTTTAAAAATACTAATAAAATCTTGGTGTGGGCGTTCTACAAAGCGTATGTTGTCTTTACGCAGGCCATCGTGACGGCCGCCACCATGTCGGGCAAACTGGGGCAGAAGGGCGGCGACCGGCCTAACGGGGAGGTGAAGACGGAGTTGTGTGAGAGCATGGAGACCAACAGTGAGTAAGAGAACACCATTTCTACTACTATACACATTTATATAGCTGTTGTCACACCATGCTGGATGTGTGTGGTCCAGCATTTGTTTTCCTGGTTGACTCTTTTCATGGCAACTAAGTGAGTATTAAAGCCCTCCGAAGAGCAAAACATTTTAACCAAGGGCTTTTCTAGCCGAGCAGAAAACTCCAGAGGCACTTTTTTTTTGTGAACCGCCTAGTCCATAGGAGTCTTGTTCCTACCCGACCTGTCGAGAGCTCCCTTTCACGCTCCAGCACTTCCTGCCTTCACAATAAAAGCGCCGCGTGTCACGTCCCGTCCGTCCATGCAAACCCAAAAAATGTTCTCCAAAAAACTGTTAGACTTTATTAAAGGATGGTAATTTCTCCAAATTACATTAGAAGTTGGCAGAAAATACTGCAGCGTCCATGGTAAGTTTTAGCAACCGATGGTCAATTGCACTGTATTTCGAAGTTAAATTATTTATTTAAATAGCCGGTATAGCTCGGTTGGTAAAGTGGCCGTGCCAGCAACTTGAGGGTTCCAGGTTCGATCCCCGCTTCCGCCATCCTAGCCACTGCAATTTACATTCAAGGAAAATACATCCCGGACAAGCCCCCAATTTATGTTACGTTCCCAGATGGCTCAAAGGGATCGTGGGGGAACTAGACACAACACTAGCCTAGCTTAGGGAATACAGGTGCTGTCACAGAAATAAACAAAACATACCAAAAAACACCTCTAGAAAAGAAAGGTAAGCTGACTAACTAAAGCTATTTAATTAGCATAAACCAAAATCCTACCTAACTACTCTAGCCAAAGAGGGGGTCCAAAACATACCAGGGTGACAGCCACCACTAAGCCTGGTGTCTCTATACACCAACAAATCCTACGTGTGTGGTGTATAGAGGCCTCTGTCTAACCTTTCCCAAGACTAGGCTGCAGATACTTACAAAAGTTGAAATGTCAAGACAAGTGAACAAACCACAGACAATTCACATTCAAGAAAAATACATCCCGGACGAGCCCCCAAATTTATGTTACGTTCCCAGATTCTAGGGATTGTAGGGGAACACAAAATAAAAGTGTATAAACCAAATGAGATGTAAATTAAAGACACAGAATAAGTTTTTCAACTTGTTTAAATCATGGCTCTTTTGTCATTTAACATGTTTTCTTGTCTTGCAGCTTCATCAACTAAGACCACGTACGTCAGCTACAGCAATCACAACATCTGAAAAAAAAAATTAAAAAAAAAAACTACGTCGGATGCTTGGGACGAAACAGGAAGTGTTCCTCGAGCTCCGTGGAGGAAACAAAAAGGGACCGAGTGGGAAGACGGGACCATCCGGAAGCCCGACGGGATCCAAGCATGAGACATTTTTTCGTGTCGTTTCGCATCATCCGCCGAGAGGTGGGAACACAAACAGCCGATCGGTGTGCCTGCTTTTCCTGCTGCTCAATGGTCCGACCATAACTGTTGAAAAAAAATACCATAGGACCCTTGAGTGTGGCCAGAAGAAAACACTAAAAACTGAAGAAAAAAAAGAAAAAAACCCACGTAGACGTTGTATCCATAAGGGCCACACATAGAGATCTCAAAAGATATTTAAAAGAAGACTCAAAACTTGTTTGCCGTTCTTCTCTACTCGTGAGTACTTTTGTGATCGTGGCGATTATTTTTCTCCCCCATCCTTGTCTCACCGTCGTCTGATGAGTCGTCCTTGCATACTGAGATGAGTGTTTCCTCCTCTGCTGTCTTGGCTAACACACCATGGTTGACGCATGCCCCCGTTTTCTACAAAAAAGAAAAAAAGAAAAGGAGATTTATTTATAATAAAGGAATGTTTTGCAAACGCGGAGATTGACGGGTGTCCTTTTGGCGGAGATAACGAGACCAGTATTCACTTGTTTCATTTCTGTCAATACTTGGACTACGAGGTGGTTGTTTTCCCGAGACGCAAGTGAACTTGGACCGGAGATGGCATGAAGGTAACGACATCTTTTGTTTTAACACTATAACTGCACAAAAAGAGGCAAACAAAAGGCGCGCACAATGGCGGTACAAAAACTTGGCTGTGAAAACAAAACTCGCACTAAGGCAAAACTATGAACACTGCGTGGCGCAGTGGTAGAGTGGCCGTGCGCAACCCGAGGGTCCCTGGTTCAATCCCCACCTAGTACCAACCTCGTCACGTCCGTTGTGTCCTGAGCAAGACACTTCACCCTTGCTCCTGATGGGTGCTGGTTAGCGCCTTGCATGGCAGCTCCCTCCATCAATGTGTGAATGTGTGTGTGAATGGGTGAATGTGGAAGTAGTGTCAAAGAGCTTCGAGTACCTTGAAGGTAGAAAAGCACTATACAAGTACAACCCATTTATCATTTATAACATAAAACAAAAACTTGCACTGTGTCATAAATAACGAGAAAACTTACTTGGAACGGAACGAGAACGGGACATGGATCATTGGCATGGATTACAAGGTGCGTAGAGTAGTGGGTGATGTTGCCAGAATGAACAACAGAAACAGACAGACTTAAATAATACTGTGGTGATTAGTGAAAACAGGTGTGAGACATGAGGACAGGTGAAAACTAATGGGTAATCATGGTGACAAAACAAACCAGGAAATGCAAAAACAGGAACTGAGTGGCCAAAAAACAAACAGAACATGACTAAAACAAAACATGTTCACATAGACAGGACAATTTCTTGGTAAAGATTTTTGTTTTTTTCTCCCCATGGTTACCTAAATAGGTTTGATGGCGTTATCTGCACGGGTGAGAGTGCAGGTCCATTCACTCAACAGTTTCTAGCCAGAGGATGCTTTGACAAGACATGACGTTGGGTAACTGCACCCTTTTTGACTACAAGACTTGCTATGTTTGTACTGTATTACTTTAAACTATTACGAAAATGTCTTAGTGTTTTTATGGTTTTAAAGTATCAAAAATACCGTATTTTCCAGACTATAAAATATTAAAGTATCAAGGACACCATATTTTTCGGACTATAAGGCGCACTTAAAATCCTTTAATTTTCTCAAAAATCAACAGTGCGTCTTACAACCCGGTGTGCCTAATGTACGGCATGATTCTGGTTGTGCTTACCGACATCGAAGCAATTTTATTTGGTGTTTATTGAATGGATCCCCATTCGCTGACACCACAGTACATGGTGTAGTGATAAGTGTGACCAGTAGATGGCAGTCACACATAAGAGATACGTGTCGACTGCAATATGGTATCAAAAATACCATCTTTTTCGGACAATAAGGCGCACCTAAAATCTTTTCATTTTCTCAAAAATCAACGGTGCGTCTTACAACCCGGTGCACCAAATGTACGGCATAATTCTGGTTGTGCTTACCGACATCGAAGCAATTTTATTTGGTATCAAAAACACCATATTTTTTTTACTTTAAGGCGCACCTAAAAAATTTTCTTTTTTTTTTTATCAACAGTGCGCCTTATAACCCAGTGCGCCTAATGCACGGCACAATTCTGGTTGTGCTCACCGACCTCGAAGCAATTTTATTTGGTATTTATTAAATGGATCCCCATTTGCTGACACCACGGTACATGGTGTAATGATGAGTGTGACCAGTAGATGGCAGTCACACATAAGAGAATCATGTAGGCTGCAATATGGTTGTATTGTATCAAAAATACCATATTTTTTTGACTTTAAAAAATTTTCATTTTCTCAAAAATCAACAGTGCGCCTTATAACCCGGTGCGCCTAATGTACGGCATGATTCTGGTTGTGCTTACCCACCCCGAAGCAATTTTATTTGGTATTTATTGAATGGATCCCCATTAGCTGACACCACAGTAAATGATAAATGAAAAATGGGTTGTACTTGTATAGCACTTTTCGACCTTCAAGGTAATCAAAGCGCTTTGACACTACTTCCACATTCACCCATTCACACACACATTCACACACTGATGGAGGGAGCTGCCGTGCAAAGCGCTAACCAGCACCCATCAGGAGCAAGGGTGAACTGTCTTGCTCAAGGACACAACGGGCGTGACGAGGTTGGTACTAGGTGGGGATTGAACCAGGGCCACTCTCCCACTGCGCCACGCCGTCCCCATGGTGTAATGATTAGTGTGACCGGTAGATGGCGGTCACACATAAGAAATACGTGTAGACTGCAATATCGTTGTATCAAAAATTGTATCATTTTCTCACAAATCCACAGTGCGCCTTATAACCCGGTGCGCATAATCCACGACATGATTCTGGTTGTGCTTACCGACCTCGAAGCTATTTTATTTGGTGTTTATTGAATGGATCCCCATTAGTTGACACCATGATACATGGTGTAATAAGTGTGACCAGTAGATGGCACTCACACATAAGAGATACGTGTAGACTGCAATATGGTTGTAAAGTATCAAAAAATACCTTATTTTTCGGACTGTAAGGCGCACCTAAAATGTTTTCATTTTCTCAGAAATCAACAGTGCGTCTTATAACCTGGTGTGCCTAATGTACGGCATAATACTGGTTGTGCTTACCGACCTCGAAGCAATTTTATATGGTGTTTATTGAATGGATCCCCATTAGCTGACACCACAGTATATTGTGTAGTGATAAGTGTGACCAGTAGATGGCAGTCACACACAAGAGATACGTAAAAGTGTTCCTTTTTTCATTCGGTCTAATTTTGTTCGACCCTATTTTGCGTCACATTGGACCCCAGGTAGGTAAAAGACAGAAGGACACACGGGAGCGACAGCAACAACAGAAATGTCCCACCTGTCAATCAAGTGCAAAACACCAAATTCACCCTTAATGAGGAAGACTTCCAGCTGGGACTTGGAAGTAAAGACTGGAACGGTGCAAGCACACTTACACGTCAGTGTGTATACTAAGTAGACTCAGTCCCTCAGGGTGCAGGACATGACTACGTAGTGTCGGTTCAAACTTACTAGAAAACGACAATCTTTTTGTTTACCCGCTTTATCGCCCCCTTTAGTCCCGACCCTTTTGCTACATAGCCTAGATGGGGATGCAGCAGGTCGGTTTGGCGAAACTTCAGGGGTCAAAACGCCCGTGTGCACTCAAATTGTGTCCGTTTAAAGCACAGGTAATCAATCAATGCTTAATGAATCAAATCAACATCAAAATCCAACATTGATTAAACGTTGTCAAAAAGTATGTTGTTTCAACGTTGTATTTGTGTTGGAAAATGACCAAAATTCAACTGTCAAATCAATGTCAGAACCCAACATTAATTAAACGTCGTCAAAAAGAATGTTGTTTCAATGTTGTATTTGTTTTGGAAAATGACAAAAATTCAACGGTTAAACAACGTCAAAACCCAACATTGATTAAACGTCATCAAAAATCATGTTGTTTCAATGTTGTATTTGTGTTGGAAAATGACCAAAATTCAATGATTAAATCAACGTCAGAACCAGACATTGATTAAATCTCATCCAGAGGCATGTGGTTTCAACGTTGTATTTGTTTTGGAAAATGACCAAAATTCAACGGTCAAATCAACGTCTGAACCCAACATTGTTTAACATCGTCAAAAAAAATGTTGTTTCAATGTTGTATTCATGTTGGAAAATGACCAAAATTCAACAGTCAAATCAACGTCAGAACCCAACATTGATTAAACCTCGTCAAAAAGAACGTTGTTTCAACGTTGATTTGTGTTGGAAAATGACCAAAATTCAACGGTTAAATTAACGTCAAAATTCAACATTGGCTAAACATCGTCAAAAAGAATGTTGTTTCAACGTTGTATTTGTTTTGGAAATTGACCAAAATTCAATGGTCAAATTAAGGTCAGAACCCAACATTGATTAAACGTCGTCAAAAAGAATGTTGTTTCAACGTTGTATTTGTGTTGGAAAATGACCAAAATTCAATGATTAAATCAAGGTCAGAACCCAACATTGATTAAACATCGTCAAAAAGAATGTTGTTTCAACGTTGTATTTGTGTTGGAAAATGACCAAAATTCAATGATTAAATCAAGGTCAGAACCCAACATTGATTAAACATCGTCAAAAAGCATGTTGTTTCAACGTTGTGTTTGTGTTGGAAAAGGACCAAAATTCAACGATTAAATCAACGTCAAAATTTAACGTTGACTAAACGTCGTCAAAAAGAATGATGTTTCAACGTTGTATTTGTCTTGGAAAATGACCAAAATTCAACGGTCAAATCATCGTCAGAAACCAACATTGATTAACCATCGTCAAAAAGAATGTTGTTTTAATGTTGTATTTGTGTTGGAAAATTATCAAAATTCAACGGTTAAATCAACATCAAAATTCAACATTGACTAAACATAATCAAAAAGAATGTTGTTTCAATGTTGTATTTGATTTGGAAAATGACCAAAATTCAATGGTCAAATTAAGGTCAGAACCCAACATTGATTAAACATCGTCAAAAAGCATGTTGTTTCAACGTTGTGTTTGTGTTGGAAAATGACCGGAATTCAACGGTTAAATCAACGTCAAAATTTAACATTGACTAAACGTCGTCAAAAAGAATGATGTTTCAACGTTGTATTTGTCTTGGAAAATGACCAAAATTCAATGGTCAAATTAAGGTCAGAACCCAACATTGATTAAACGTCGTCAAAAATCATGTTTCAACGTTGTATTTGTGTTGTAAGATACTGGTTGGAAAATGACTAAAATTCCATGGGCAAATCAACGTCAGATTCCAGAAATAATTCAACATTGGCAAAAAGCATGTTAGTGGAAGTCTTACTCCTCCTTCCGGGGTTCGATGGACCAATGTGACCACAACACTTTGAGACGTGGGCTTTGAACAGGAGAGTTATTTTATTTTTTCCGTGTGCTGCCGTTTTAAAAGTTTCTGATTTGCTTTTCAGCCCTCTCGTTCTTTCGGTCCTCCGTTGCTTTTCAGCTTTCTTGTTCCTTTAGTCTCTTGTCATCTCCCCTGCTCATGGTCTCTGGCGCTGCTAATAAAGGCACAGGTGATTAGATAACTCGTTCCAGCTGAGATATCCACTCACCTGTTGGCTGCTCCATGGCCGGCCCCCGCACACACCCCGCCCACAGGGAACACGTGGACCACGCCCCTCTCCACAATGTTGTTTCAACATTGTATTTGTGTTGGAAAATGACCAAAATTTGAACGGTTAAATCAAGGTCAGAACCCAACATTGATTAAACGTCGTCAAAAAGCATGTTGTTCCAACGCTAAGTTTGAGTTGCTCCACATCAGGATCTAATCCAACGAGATTTCAACCTTGTTTCAATGTCTTGCACCCGCTGGGTTCTTACTACCATATTTAGGTAATTGAAATGCAGCTCCAGACTTGGTGGAACATTCGTGTGTTTTGGTGAACATGATTATTGGAAAAAGGTAACAAAAACATGGCCGATCAGGTTTTGGAATGGGAAGAGAACCCTCAACCAACATTGACGACTGCTTTTGAGTTTAAATAGAGATTGTTTAATCCATATTGAAAGTCAGTTCAAATGTTGGTCTCTGAAGTTTCAAAGTGAAACTTTTCAGGTGGTGGACTGGAGGGGAGCCATGCACGCCCATTAGTGTGCAGCATGTGTTGATATTCACACAGTCACACTCTCTTATATGCAAATTAGTTGAAAAGAAACAACTGTTGGCTTTGTGGAGTCTCTTTCACCACGGTTGAAAAGAGCCATCCTTCTGTCATACTAAGTAGTTCATCAATATGTGATCCTTTGTCTTCTTTCCTGCTTGAGTGGACTCAGTGTCATGACACCGGATGGGTTTTGCATGTTTTTAGTTTTGTTGGCTGAATATGAAAGCGATGGACAAGCGAGGTGTGGTGTGAACATTTCAGGACCTGTCCACAGCGTTGTCGACACTGACTCCCCCCCTCTCCCTCCTACGATTGTGGCCGAGAAAAGGAGCAGACCAGGTAAAGTCACGACACAGTGCGAGTGACAATGTGCACGCAGCAAATGCAAAAGGGGAGTTTAGTTAGTTGTTTTAACTTTGCTATTAAATAGAAAAGTTGATCCTCTTTATGTTTAATTTGACTGTCGGGTATTGCACAGTTTTTTGTGTTGTGTTTAAAGTAGGGTTGTCGCTATAACAATATTTTGGTATAAATAAACGTCATTATTGGATTTATTTTTTTAAAGACAAATCGTATGATATATTAAATATATGTTTGTTATTGCAATTTGTGCGTTGAATAAAATAGTGAACAAACTAGGCTACTTGACTTTTAGTAGTAAGTAAGCAAACTGCTGACGTATGCAGCACAATACTGTTTTTATTTATGGATTTATGAAATATATATATTTTGTTATATATATATATATATATATTTATATATGTATACTGTATATAAATATATATATATATATATACATAAATACATATATATGTATTTATGAAATATATATATTTATATATATATATGTGTATACTGTATATAAATATATATCCATCCATCCATCCATCCATTTTCTACCGCTTATTCCCTTTCGGGGTCGCGGGGGTCGCTGGCGCCTATCTCAGCTACATTCGGAAATATATGTTTATATATATATTTATATATATATCTATATATATATATAGATATATATATACATATATATATATATATATAAACATATATTTCCGAATGTAGCTGAAATAGGCGCCAGCGCCCCCCGCGACCCCGAAAGGGAATAAGCGGTAGAAAATGGATGGATGGATGGATGGATGAATGTCATACTATATATATATATATATATATATATATATATATATATATATATACATATATATATATATATACATATATATATATATATATATATATATATAGGTGTGGGAAAAATCACAAGACTACTTCATCTCTACAGAACTGTTTCATGAGGAGTTCCCTCAATCATCAGGAGATGATTGAGGGAATATATATATATATATATATATATATATATATATATATATATATATATATATATGTGTGTATATATATCTATATATCAATTTTTATTTTTTTGCGCACCTAACATAAACAATAATAACACACCTAACAAAAGGGTGTGTTAGTGTTAACAGATGGTTTCCTGTGGACGGGACTCTCGCTGCTGTCTTGGAGCCACTATGGATTGAACTTTCACAGTATCATGTTGGACCCGCTCGACATCCATTGCTTTCGGTCCCCTAGAGGGGGGGGGTTGCCCACATCTGAGGTCCTCTCCAAGGTTTCTCATAGTCAGCATTGTCGCTGGCGTCCCACTGAATGTGAATTCTCCCTGCCCACTGGGTGTGAGTTTTCCTTGCCCTTTTGTGGGTTCTTCCGAGGATGTTGTAGTCGTAATGATTTGTGCAGTCCTTTGAGACATTTGTGATTTGGGGCTATATAAATAAACATTGATTGATTGATTGATAACATAAACAATAATAATAGTACATGTGACTGCAAAAGTGCTCAGAGAGCAAGCGTCCTCCATTAATGTTTATGTTTCTGCAAGGTTTCCATGATGAGGGCCACATTTAGCCTGCAGGGCTCCTATAGTGGACCCCTGCAAGAGTTACAAATACTGCTGACTCATCAATATGCTGAATGTCATTAAAGTGGACACACACCTTTGACGGTGTCTTCGTTGTTGTTGTTGCTTTTGTGAGAGTAAACAAGCAGAGTTAACGTGGAGAGATACTCCTTAAAGCATGGGTGTCAAACTCTGGCCCGCGGGCCAAATTTGGCCCACCGTGTAATTTAATTTGGCCCTTGAGGCAATATCAAATTAACATTAGAGCTGGCCCGCCGGTAACACCACATTCACCGCTAATACTCATACTTACCAACCCTCACGATTTTCCCGGGAGACTCCCGAATTTCAGCGCCCTTGCTGAAAATACCCCAGGGCAACCATTCTCCCGAATTTCTCTCTATTTACAGCCAAACAACATCCTTGGGGACGTGCCTTAAAGAAACTGCATTCAACGTCCTCTACAACCTGTCGTCCCGTCCGCATTTTCTCCATACAAACATTGTGCCGGCCCAGTCACATACTATATGCGGACTTTACACACAAACAAGTGAATGCAATGCATACTTGGTCAACCGCCATACAGGTCACACTGAGGATGGCCGTGTAAACAACTAACACTGTTACAAATAAGCGCCACACTGTGAACCCACACCAAACAAGAATGACAACCACATTTAGGGAGAACATCCGCACCGTAACACAACATAAACACAACAGAACAAATACCCAGAACCCTTTGCAGCACTAACTGTTTCGAGATGCTACAATATACACCCCACGCTACCACCAAACCCCGCCAAGTTAATGTTGATATGTACATCAAATCAGCAAATAAGAAAGAGGCATTCACTTTTTTTTAAACTTTTTTTTTAATATACCATTGGTATTTTTAAATTATCATTATTATTGTTATTTGAAAATTGATTTTGCATGTCGTGTGGCGGGTCTCTCCCTTAGAGATAGGGTGAGAAGCTCTGCCATCCGGGAGGAACTCAAAGTAAAGCCGCTGCCAGATGAGGTGGTTCGGGCATCTGGTCAGGATGCCACCTGAACGCCTCCCTAGGGAGGTGTTTAGGGCACGTCAAGCTGGTAGGAGGCCATGGGGAAGACCCAGGACACGTTGGGAAGACTATGTCTCCCGGCTGGCCTGGGAACGCCTCGGGATCCCCCGGGAAGAGCTAGACGAAGTGGCTGGGGAAAGGGAAGTCTGGGTTTCCCTGCTTAGGTTGTTGCCCCCGCGACCCCACCTCGGATAAGCGGAAGAAGATGGATGGATGGATGGATGGATGGATGGATGGATGGATTTTGCATGTCACTATATAGTTATACAAGCCTTGCTCATTCAATATTCAATTCAAAACTTGTTTGGGTCCCTATTAGAAGGTTAATTTGTTTAACCTTGGCCCGCGGCTTTGTTCAGTTTTAAATTTTGGCCCACTCTGTATTTGAGTTCGACACCCCTGCCTTAAAGGATTATCTTTGATATTGACCTCAGCAAACAAAGCATCAATGAGCCATCATGTAGGGCCTATACTCGTATTGCTTGCAGTGCTTTAGTGTTAGTAGGACAATACACCACCTCACATCGCCGCTGGCTTACAGTATCAGTGTAATTGTGCAGTGATTAGTGTGTGGAGCTTACACCCAGCAGGTGCCGGAGCAGGACTAAGACCTGTGCTAATCCTCACTGCAGCATTACTAATACAACTCAGCCCTAATACTCATACTTTGTGGTAAATAATGTTGTTTTTGTCATGGAGCTCTGGCGTTTGACCGATATTGATATCAACTCGATATCGGTGTAATAGTGTGATGTTTTCTTCGCTATATCGGGGGTCACCAACGCGGTGCCCGCGGGTACCAGGTCGCCCGTAAGGACCAAATGAGTCGCCCGCTGGCCTGTTCTAAAAATAGCTCAAATAGCAGCACTTACCAGTGAGCTGCTTCTATTTTTTAAATTGTATTTATTTACTAGCAAGCTGGTCTCGCTTTGCTCGACATTTTTAATTAGGATGGGAACGTAGATCGACCGGTAAATTGAGAGCTTTGCCTTCCGGCTCAGCTCCTTCTTCACCACAACGGATCGATACAACGTCCGCATTACTGAAGACGCTGCACCGATCCGCCTGTCGATCTCAGATATCAGTCCGCCAGAAAGTAGAGACCTGTGTATGTGTTTCGTGTTTCCAACACAGGTATGTGGATTTGTGCATTATTTTATTTTTTTGTGATAAAACATTTTTGTTAATGTAATTTAAATGATTGTTTTTGTATGAATGAATGTTGTTTACTTCCTCTTCCTTCGGACTTTTTAATGAGAAGGAGCAGATATCAGTCCGCCAGAAAGTAGACACCTGTGTATGTGTTTCCAACACAGGTGGCCAATAAGTAATAAAGTGTCTTTAATTTAAAAAAAACCTACACAACGCATAATAAGACTCCCTGCATCAGCGTGAATCATAATTAGACATACTCTTATTTTGCAGTGTGGAATGTTAGAAAATTCAAGTGAATCTAGTGAAACAGACGACAATGGTATGAAAAACACTACCTTACTTATCATTTAATCATCCGACTTACAGGCTTGTGATGTTTTTAAATTGAAGCGTAGTGGTAAAAAATGTTTTAGCGACATCTAGTGGCCACAATATATTAAAAAAAAAGTATGGTTGCACTGTATAACGGTACTAATAAAGTACCGCCGCACTAATGAATTAAAAACGGTACTATACCGGTTATGAAAAAAATAAATGTACTTTTACTTTCTCTTGCCTGGTGAAACGAACAAAGGAGCATGTCAGGCAACACGTACGTGAGTACTTACAAGCAGAAACAGGGTGGAGACAGAAAAGGGAGAACAGACGCAATTTGTCTTAAAAACTGACAATAAAGGTAAAGTTATAAACCTGAAAAACCCTCAGGAAGAGGTTCTTTAAGACATGTCCATTTGCTGTCGGCAGCGTTTTAGCTACTTTTCAAATCCCTAAGTGAGTGTCTGGCGGCATGGCGTAGTGGGTAGAGCGGGCGGCCAGAAACCTGAGGGTTGCAGGTTATCTTCCCACCTATTGACATCCAACAATCGCTGCTGTTGTGTCCTTGGGCAGGACACTTCACCCTTTGCCCCCGGTGCCGCTTAAACTGCAGCTGTGGCTACAGATGTAGCTTACCACCACCAGGTGTGAATGAATGTTGAGTCCCACTTCTTTGTGAGCGCTTTGAGTGATAAGAAAAGCGTGATATAAATCTAAGTTTTGTTGTTGTTGTAGTTGTTGTTAAAAGTAGCCTTATCACTGCAGGACGAGGAATAGCTAAACGTGCTTTACCAGACAACCATCGGAGGATACAATATCTCATCGCTAACAGGCTAACGCTACTAAATGTAAACAAATGCCACTGTAATGATACCTACTGCTGCCACAATAATGAATTGAAAACGGTACTATACTGGTTCTGAAAAATACCAGTACTTTTTATTCCTCCCACCGTCGTCATATCGCTGGTTAAACGGGCATAGGAGCATGTTAGGCAACGTGTAAGCAAGGAGTACTTACAAGCAGAAACAGGGTGGAGACAGAAAAGGGAGAATGTACGCACTTTGGCTAAAAAAAATAACGATAAAGGTGAAGTGCCACCCTGCAAGAGGTGCTTTAAAACATAGCTATCTAGTAGCTAACATCCATCCACAATCTGCAGTGTTTTAGCTACTTCTACATCACTAATCCTGGTCTCCATGGCGACAAATAAAGTAATTTTCTTTCAAGTACTCTTATCACTGCAGGAGGAGGTATAGCTAAACATGCTTCACTACACACCGTAGGAGAATACAATTATGTTATAAGTAGGCGCAGCATTGGATGTTGTACGCGAGAAATTGGGCCGCCATCTTGAAGTGGTGGAAAAGTGTTCTGTGGTTTGATGAGTAATAATAATAATATATTTTATTTGTAAAAAGCACTTTACATTGAGTAAACAACCTCAAAGTGCTACAGTGTATCAAAAATAAAAACAAAAAAGATAATAAAAATAAAAACTAGAACAGCCTAATAGCTAGTACTAGTATACATATACTAGTATACATGACAGCGATCCTGTTCTGTCTCCCTTTAATGTTTGTCTGATCTTGAATGGGATGTGCTGAACATTTTAATCTTCCTGAAGGAACTCTCCTAGGGAAAAAATAAAGTACTATCTAATCTAATCTAAAAAAAAAGTTTATTTTAAAAATAAACAGTCTGTGGTGCCTTCAGGTGGTCAGGGAGAGCGTTCCATAGACTGAGAGCGACGGAGCAAAAAGCTCAGTCTCCCTGAGTCCACATTTCAAATTGTTTTTGGAAACTGTGGATGTTGTGTCCTCCGGAACAAATGACCATCCGAATTGTTAAAAACGTAAAGTACAAAAGCCAGCATGTGTGATGGTATGGGGGTGCATTAGTGCCCAAGGCATGGGTAACTTACACATCTGTGAAGGCACCATTAATGCTGAAAGGTACATACAGGTTTTGGAACAACATTTCTTGCCATCCAAGCAACGTTATCATGGACGCCCCTGCTTATTTTTTAGCAAGCCACGTGTTAGAACAATATAGCTTTATCGTAAAAGAGTGTGGGTACTAAACTGGGCTGTCTGTAGTCCAGACCTGTCTCCCATTGAAAATATGAAACTTAAGCTGTACATCAAGCAAGAATGGGAAAGAAGTCCAGCTGGAAAGCTTCCAGAATTGGTCTCCTTAGTTCCCAAATGTTTACTGAGTGTTGTTAAAAGGAAAGGCCATGTAACACAGTGGTAAAAATGTCCCTGTGCCAACTTTTTAACAATGTCTTGCTGCCATTAAATGAATGTAAACAAACCTGTTTGCCAGCGTTTCATCAGTGAAGCCTTTTGCTTACTCTCACACCCGAATCCAATTAAAGTGCAAAAATAAGTTAGGCAATCTGCTGCTGGTTATCCATAAAAGTGTTTAAGTGTGTAGCTAAATTGACTTACCGTAGTTCCTCTTATATCTTTCATGACTGAAATAGGCCATAAACTAACGTCCACTGCAGTGGACGTGTCAAAAAGCATCCCCTGCCTTTTTTTTTTTTTAACTTGAAAACAACAAGAAAAACTGTAATATCCCGTTAGGAAATGTCATATTTTTGTCTTTTGTCATGGTTTCAAAGCAACACGGCCTGTAATTACGCAGCCTGCTCAATCCCCAGATTAGGCCCCCCCAAAAAAAACACACAAACAATGTCTCCTTGTTACAAAGAGTAAATGAAAGCCCACTTAATTAAAATGTTGAAGATAAAAAGCGGGACAAAAAGGGTGGTAATGCCCCCTTAAAGTGTATTTATAGAGGTGGTTAGCGTGTATCTGCGGGCGTGCAGCTTGCACACTTTTTGCAACTGTCGGCAAAGGCGAGTTGGAAAACAAAATAAAAAGACGAGACGTAGCGAGAAACTTGGATGTACTAGAACCATTTCTACTACTTAGCGCTAGTCGAAGGTGTTTAAATGGAGAAGGACGCTTTGCTGACTTAAGCGACGCACAATTTACAAACCGTGTTTCCATATGAGTTGGGAAATTGTGTTAGATGTAAATATAAACAGAATACAATGATCTGCAAATCATTTTTAACCCATATTCAGTTGAATATGCTACAAAGACAACATAATTGATGTTCAAACTCATAAACTTTATTTTTTTTTTGCAAATAATAATTACCTTAGAATTTCATGGCTGCAACACGTGCCAAAGTAGTTGGGAAAGGGCATGTTCACCACTGTGTTACATCACTTTTTCTTTTAACAACACTCAATGAACGCTTGGGAACTGAGAACACTAATTGTTGAAGCTTTGAAAGTGGAATTATTTCCCATTCTTTTTTTATGTAGAGCTTCAGTCCTTCAACAGTCCGGGGTCTCCACTGTCGTATTTTACCCTTCATAATGCGCCACACATTTTCCATGGGAGACAGGTTTGGACTGCAGGCGGGCCAGGAAAGTACCCACACTCTTTTACTACGAAACCACGCTGTTGTAACACTTGCTGAATGTGGCTCGGCATTGTCTTGCTGAAATAAGCAGGGGTGTCCATGATAAAGACGGCGCTTAGATGGCAGCATATGTTGTTCCAAAACCTGTATGTACCTTTCAGCATTAATGGTGCCTTCACAGATGTGTAAGTTACCCATGCCTTGGGCACTAATGCACCCCCATACCATCACACATGCTGGCTTTTACACTTTGCGTCAATAACAGTCTGGATGGTTTGCTTCCCCTTTGGTCCAGATGACACAATGTCGAATATTTCCAAAAACAATTTGAAATGTGGACTCGTCAGACCACAGAACACTTTTCCACTTTGCATCAGTCCATCTTAGATGATCTCCCGGCGGCGTTTCTGGATGTTGTTGATAAATGGCTTTCGCTTTGCACAGCAGAGCTTTACCTTGCACTTACAGATGTAGCGACAAACTTTTTTTAGTGACAGTGGTTTTCCGGCTATGCCGCTTACGTGGAGTGATTTCTCCAGATTCTCTGAACCTTTTGATGATATTATGGAGCGTAGATGTTGAAATCACAAAATTTCTTGCTATTGCACTTTGAGAAACGTTGTTCTTAAACTGTTTGACTACCGTATTTGCCGCGCTATAAGCCGCACCTTCAATGAATGGCATATTTAAAAACTTTGTTCACCTATAAGCCGCGCCTACACTGTGCTAAAGGGAATGTCAAAAAAACAGTCAGATAGGTCAGTCAAACTTTAATAATATATTTCATACAAACCAGTGTACAAATGTGCAATCACAACAATAGTAACATTCAAAATATTGCAGAGCAATAGCAACATCAATAACTCAACGTTGCTCGTTAATGTCACAGCACACAAAATAAACATTTAAAGCTCACTTTCTGAAGTTATTCCTCATCCATAAATCCCTCAAATTCTTCTTCTTCGGTGTCTGAATTAAAAAGTTGGGCGAATACGGCATCCAAAATGGCGCAGGTCATCTTGTTGCTTCCTCCACCTACGCACCATTGATTCATTTATGGTCAATTCTCTCGCTGCTGCTCTATTTCTGTTTTTTTCTGCGTGACTTATTGCCTTGAGTTTGAATTCTGCGTTGTATGCGTGTCTCTTGGTAGGAGCCATTTTGTGGTCGTCTGTACAGAAACACACAAATGAAATTAATCGTATTAGCCGCGCGCTTCTTTTTCTACGGGGGCGGGTGCTTACCTTGGCGGTTGCGTACCGTAGAAGAAGAAGCGCTTCCTCTTTCCAGGTGGGCGGTTGCTTACCGTAGAACAGGGGTGTCCAACTCAAATACAGAGTGGGCCAGAATTTAAAACTGAACAAAGCCGCGGGCCAAGGTCGAACAAATGAACCTTTTAATAGGGACCCAAACAAGTTTTGCAATGAATATTGAACAAGCAAGGCTTAAATAGGGCAGCACGGTGGAACAGGGGTTAGTGCATCTGCCTCACAATACGAAGGTCAAGAGTAATCCTGGGTTCAATCCCGGGCTCGGGATCTTTCTGTGTGGAGTTTGCATGTTCTCCCCGTGACTGCGTGGGTTCCCTGCGGGTACTCGGGCTTCCTCCCATGGAACAGGCAAAGTTTATATAAGGTAATAGTGCAAAATCAACTTTCAAAAAACAAACGAAAAAACATCAGTGGTATATTAAATAAAACGTAATTAAAAAAATTAATGCCTCTTTTCTATTTGCAGCCTTCTGAGGTAAATATCAACATTAACTTTTTCCACAGGCTAGTAAATTCAAAAATTAAATAAAAATGAGGTGGGCGGGGTTTGGTAGTATCAGGGGGTTTATATTGTAGCGTTCCGGAAGAGTTAGTGCTGCAAGTGGTTCTGGGTATTTGTTCTGTTGTGTTTATGTTGTGTTACGGTGCGGGTGTTCTCCCGAAATGTTTTGTCATTCTTATTTGGTGTGGGTTCACAGTGTGGCGCATATTTGTAACAATGTTAAAGTTTTTAATACGGCCGCCCTCAGTGTGACCTGTATGGCTGTTGACCAAGTATGTGTTTGTGAAAGCTGCATATATTATGTGACTCGGCCATATGGAGGAAAAGAGGACGTGACGACATGTTGTAGAGGACGCTAAAGGCAGTACCTTTAAGGCACGCTCCCAATATTGTTGTCCGGGTGGAAATCGGGAGAATGGTTGCCCAGGGAGATTTTGGGGAAGGGCACTAAACTTCGGGAGTCTCCTGGGAAAATCGGGAGGGTTGGCAAGTATGAGTATTAGCGGTGAATGTGGTGTTACCGGCGGGCCAGCTCTAATGTTAATTTGATATTGCCTCAAGGGCCAAATGAAATTAAACGGCGGGCCAAATTTGGCCCGTGGGCCAGAGTTTGACACCCATGCCGTAGAAGAAGAAGCGCTTCCTCTTCTACGGGAAAAAGAGATGGTGGCCGTTTACTGTAGTTGCGAGACCTAAACTTTATGAAAATACATATTTATATTAATCCATATATAGGGCGCAAAGGGTTATAACACTGTCAGCTTTTGAGAAAATTTGTGGTTTTTAGGTGCGGCTTATAGCGTGGAAAATACGGTATTTGCTCACGCAGTTGTGGACAAAGGGGTGTACCTCGCCCCATCCTTTCATGGAAGCTGCTTTTATAGCCAATCATGGCACCCACCTGTTCCCAATTAGCCTGCACACCTGTGGGATGTTCCAAATAAGTGTTTGATGAGCATTCCTCAACTTTATCAGTATTTATTGCCACCTTTCCCAACTTCTTTGTCACGTGTTGCTGGCATCAAATTGTAAAGTTAATGATTATTTGCAAAAAAAAAAGTTTATCAGTTTGAACATGAAATATGTTGTCTTTGTAGCATATTCAACTGAATATGGCTTGAAAAGGATTTGCAAATCATTGTAATCTGTTTATATTTACATCTAACACAATTTTCCAACTCACATGGAAACGGGGTTTGTATGTTAGACAAAGTAGTGCAGACACACGGAGCGAAAAACAAAAAACAAAACAAAACAAAAGAGGAGTGAAGCCTGGATGTAAAGTCGTAAAGCAACAAAATAATACATGTTTCGTACATTCCGAGTCTAAGGCCTTGTTTGCACTAAGCTGGATAAAGTTATCCAGGGTGAATCCCACCTAACCTTATCCGTACGCATCCGCGGAAAAATGTGCAGGTCATATTCACCTCCAGTGTAGCTTTGTGTGCAAGTTGTTAAATGTAACTTATCTGAACAATATCCAGTGTTAATGAACTGGAATCCAGTGTGCTGTGGGGCCCTATGGTAGTGACTCACACCTGAGACATCATAAACGTATCAAATCTTTATTAGACACATAAACAATGTGATAAATAACATTTTACACCAATCAATCTCGGGATGTAGATATGTGGTCAGGACACTCCTCACTCCCTTGCCTCCACCTTCATTGTCCATTCCTTTTTGCTGACCGTGGAGGTCTTGCACCTCCGGGTTCTTCAGACCACCAAGGACGGACTTGACAGGATTGACGGTTTTGTGATATGGTGATTTTGCGATAAACTTATCCCTCTGCTTTTCAGCCATCCACTCTCGTCTCCGTCTTGCTCTCGCTCGTGCTCGCTTTTTCTCTCCACCAACTTCTCCAACCTCTCCAACAACTTTCTTCCCAGCTGCTGCCGTTTTATAGAGTGACAGGTGATCAGATTAATGCGCCAAGGTGGGCCATTTACGCACCTGTCGCCGATCTCGGAGCCGGCCCCCGGCACACCCCGCCTCGCCGCAGCTCCGCAGGCCACGGCCCCCTCACGGTGGCTTTATATACTCTGGACCTAGACGTCAAGTCTGCGACATACATGGCGGACAATAACTGAGACAGTCTGCTTTGCCAGTCCAAAAGTATTTGTGGTTTTCCTCGACAATCAGGTAATACAAAGCACACGCTACCTTTTTTTTATCACATCCACGGGAGCTCGCATTCTCGTTGTCTCTCCTTCGACAAATAGACACAGATTTTTGCATCTTAAAAAAACAGAGTGCTTGAGGCGTTATAATTCCATAGCTAAGGGACGGCGTGGCGCAGTGGGAGAGTGGCCGTGGACAGCCCGAGGGTCCCTGGTTCAAATCCCACCTAGTACCAACCTCGTCACGTCCGTTGTGTCCTGAGCAAGACACTTCACCCTTGCTCCTGATGGGTGCTCGTTAGCGCCTTGCATGGCAGCTCCCTCCATCAGTGTGTGAATGTGTGTGTGAATGGGTAAATGTGGAAGTAGTGTCAAAGTGCTTTGAGTACCGTGAAGGTAGAAAAGCGCTATACAAGTACAACCCATTTATCATTTAGCTCCAGTAGTAAAGACGATCTTTGAATAGCATTTGGTTCCTTTAGTTTTGGTGTCATATTAAAGGATCTTTGACTATTATTTTTGCAGTGGGTGATTGAACCTTGTCGTATAGAAGATCTTTGACTCGCCAAAAGCTCATTCTAAACAGCGCAGCACTCCTGTCACATAGAGGATCTTTGCCTGGCAGTCGGCATAATAACAACATTAGGCTTTTCTGTCAGAAGATATTTGACTCCCAGTCGGCTTAAAAACAGCAGAGCCTTTCCCGTCACATAGAGGATCTTTGAGAAGTGGGTCCTTTAAAAGGAGCTGATGTAAAAAATGATATTTCCATATGTGGGCGACAGCATCAGAACATCCTGAAAGCGACACTTATTTGTTTTTACTGCACCTTGAAGTGTAATTGTGCATTTTTGTGCTGGAATAAATGTTTTAGTAGGTCGGCATGCTAAATATGTCCACTGGTCCCCCGTGTCGCCAGGAGCCCCCGGCTCACGCCATGACGTTAATAGTTTGACAGGCCCCGCCGCTCGCCTTTCTCCGTCTGCCCGTCCATCCCTCCATCCATCCCTCCCGGCCGTGCCGTCTCTCCCCCGTCCGTCACGCGGACGCAGGTTGCACGGCAGACATGTCCGCCGCTTCTTCCTCCGTCTCGCCGGCCCGCTCCGAACTGCGGCGTAGGAAAGGCCGAAGGCGGGGGGAATGAGGGCGTCAGGGGCACCGTTGACTGGCACCTCCGCCTGCGCCAAGTCACCATTTCATGCTCGTTAGCCGCAGACCAGTCACGCTAAGTCATCAGTCGGAGTTAGAGATGACCCCAAGATAACACCGGCTCCTCGCTATATTTAGATGGATGCATCTGGGATGTGGTCAACAGCTCTGTTTGCTGACAAGGAACATCACAAGCTTGATAACAGATAGCATACTGTACTAATACTAGCACTCAGCTGCAGAAATGGATAAAAATAAATAAAATATATATATATATATATTTCCTGACGCAGTGTGAAACTACAGCCAGGTTGTTTATATCCTCAGGTAGAGGCTATATTGTTTGTTTTTAATTATTAATATTTTTTCCCGTTTTTTCGTTGATATTATACTGAGTAGTGTTTAAAAAAAATCAGTTAGACTTTTATTTTTACAGTAAAAAATGTTTTTATTTAAATATTTATTGTTCACCAACTACATTAAATGTCTTATATTATTGAGTAATTTTTTTTGTCTTTTTCGCCATTATAAAAACAAACTGTGCAACATTATCACATTTTTATTTTTTTTTTTTATTTTGATTTTGCTCAGATATTGTTTTAGTATTATTTACGTTGGTGGATAAAATTATTTATTTATTTATTTATTTTTTCCTGACACAGGAAATATGAATGAGCATTCGTGTTCCTCTCAAATCACAGATCACGCCCTGAACCAAAGTCCAATTGTTGCACACGGCGTGAGACCGCGTCAACGTTTTTTTGTTGTTGTTGTCGGCATTGGCCGTACTTTTACTGGTGCTAAATGATCACCAGTTTAAGAACATTTGTCAACCAGCTATTGCAAGGAATTTATGTTTTTTCACCATCTACGGTGCGTAATATCATCAAAAGGTTTGTAGAATCTGGAGAAATCTCTGCACGTAAGCGATTATATTACTGTACGGCATCAAAAAGCGACATCAGTTTGTAAAGGATATCCCCACATGGCCTCAGGAACACTTAAAAAAACCACTGTCCGTAACAACAGTTGGTTGCTACATCTGTAAGTGTAAGTTTAAACTCTACTATGCAAAGCCACAGCCAATTATCAACAACACCCAGAATAGCAGTCGTTTTTGCTGGGCCCGAGCTCACCTAAAATGGATTGATGGATTCATAATCCACTAGGGTGGTGCTAAAGGTCGCTGATAGTACAGTTCATCATTCAAGTGAGCGTTCGTGTTCCGGGCTTTTCATTTCCGGGCAGGCGTCCTGGCAATCTGCACATGCATCATTCTGCGTGGAAAACATCAAAACGAAATGCACGTCTTTAATCGGCCGCCGTATTACAAACCGGGTCGGAGTGCACAGACTCTTATTTGCATTAAAAAACGGCAATCCGGAGTCCAATCAGTGTGTGAATGATCTCCTGCAGAAGGGCGCTGATTCATTGCCTAAACATTCATGTTTTGCAATTTCCTCTAACGGTTCTTCAATTTCGCAGCCACCCCAATCCTAATTGACACCTGCAGTTTTACACCGGAGGACTACGTTTGATTCCCTCCGCGACACAGACGTGATTACGTTTCGACACTCCGACCTTGACGCCTCATTAATCGTCACACAGCCGTCTGAAAAAATGCAATGTTGTTAACTTCATCGTGTACCTAATGAAGAGTACCTCGGCGAGCGTCTCCATGAAAACGCTTGGCTTTGCAAAGGAGGCGGGCGAGGAGGTTACATCACTTCCAGGATTGTCGCACATGAGACCGCGTCCACGTTGACTTTGGCTGAACTTTTACTGGTGCTAAAGATGGTCGGTCCGCTATGCTAATAACCAAAACTAACTTTTTGTCACTATTGATTTGACAAAAACCCAAAACCAATAAAGTTGTCACGTTGTGTAAATGGTAAATCAAAACAGAATACAATGATTTGCAAATTATTTTCAACTTATATTCAATTCACTACACTGCAAAAACAAGATGTTTAATGTTGGAACTGGAAAATGTTATTTTTTGCAAATATTAGCTCAATTTGGAATTTGATGCCTGCAACATGTTTCAAAAAAAGCTGGCACGAGTGGCAAAAAAGACTGAGAAAGTTGACGAATGCTCATCAAACACTTATTTGGAACATCCTGGCTAATTGGGTGTCAGTCTATGGGATCATGTTTTGTTTTGGTCATGTTTGGTTTTGTTTTTTGGATATTCAGTTATTGTTCCTGCACTTCCTTGTTTGTCTTATTACTACCATAGCAACTCATTAGTTTTCACCTTTTCCTCATGCCATGCCCCTGTCCTCGTGTCTCACACCTGTTTGCACTCATCAAAGCTATTATTTAAACCGGAAGTTGCCAGGAAGTCAGCCTGGCGACTTTATACCTCAACTGCCTTCATGCCATGCCATGCTGTTTAGGTCATTCTGTCCATGCCACGTAAGTTTTTGGTTTGTTTAATGCCACAGTTAGTGTCTTTTGTTTTTTGTCCGTAGTCATGCCTTTGTACTAGTTTTTGTTTTCAGTAGTCAAGTTTGTTCTCCGCCACTGTGCACGCCTTTTGTTAGTTTTAGTGTTTAGTAAATAAATATGTACTTACATTGACGTCTCGCTTGTGCCAACTTTCCTTTGCATCAGAAAAACAACCCACGCCCAAGTCCAAGTCGTGAAATTGGGAACAGGTGGATGCAATGATTGGGTACAAAAGATCAGTCATTCACAAACAAAGATGGGGCGAGGCTCACCACTTTGTGAGCAAATTGTCCAACAGTTTAACAACATTTCTCAACCAGCTATTGCAAGGAATTTTGATTTTTTTCCCCCCACCATCTACGGTCCATAATATCATCAAAAGGTTCGGAGAATCTGGAGAAATCACTGAAATTAAGTGATGATATTACGGACTTTCGATCACTAGGGCGGGACTACATCAAAAAGTGACATCAGTGCGTAAAGGATATCACCACATGGGCTCAAAAACACTTCAGAAAACCACTGTCGGTAACTACAGTTGGTCGCTACATCTGTAAGTGCGAGTTAAAGCTCTACTATGCAAAGCAAAAGCCATTTGTCAACAACACCCAGACATAGTTCCCACAAGCTATTGGCTGCCATCATTAACACATTTTTGACATTACTAATTAGCCTTATGTTTTTGCTGAGTTGGCCTTTGCTCCAAGACATCTCTCAAACTATGCAGTTGAGCAAAATACATAACGAGCGTTAATCAATTAGTCATACCCATCTGGACAGGAAAACATCAGATGTCTCATTTAGTGAAAGATGGTGTTGGGAAAGGCAGTCTAACACTTTCCACCACTATTTATATCCAGAATTGCAAACCAACACAACCTGTTTTAATAACTTTTCAACCAATAAATACTCGACTACAGCCCGTTTAGGCTCCTATAAATGAGCTTCTCCCGGCTAATGAATACCATACCTGTAATTAAGCAGCTAGCTAACTTAATTTTAACATCTGATGGCTAAAGAACTGCAGTATTGGCAACTCTTTAATAAGTTTAAAGTTACAGATCATATATTTTTCTCTCGACTTGTTTTAATACTGCAGCCCATTTAAGCAGCCGGCTAACTTAAATTTAACAGTGGCCGGCATATGAATTCCATACCCATGTTTCAGGTTTTTTTTGCAATATTAACAACTTTTCAATAACAAGTGCTTGGTAACAAAGGTTACTTTGGACTCTCGTCTTGTTTTGAATTGCAGCCCATCTAAGCAACCAGCTTGCTGAAGTGTAATGTAGCTACTTATTGCAGTAATAAAACAACTGGTGCTTTTGACTCATTTTGTTTTGAACTGCAACCCAATTAGGCAGCCGAAATTGCAGTATTAACAACTCTTCAATTAAAGTGTTTGATAACAAACATTACTTTTGAATTCCCACCTGCTTTGAACAACAAAATCCCACCTGCATGATATTGTAAACATCCCTGTGTTGTCACCATATACAGCATTGCAATATTAACCACACTTTAACTTTAATCCTGATTTTGGGATTTGAAAGTGTTGTACAGCCTGACCTACAGCCTGAATAGGCAGGAACCTAGTCGGGCCTGAACTCGTCAGTAACATTTAATTTCATGCCTGTGTTTTAGTTTCCCACAAAATTGAAGTATTAATAACTTTTCAATGAAAGTGTATGATAACAAACATTACTTTTGAATTCCCACCTGCTTTGAACCACAGCCCATTTTGGCAGCTAGCTAACGCGAATTAACACCTGCATGAAATTGAAAACTTACCTGTGTTGTCACAATATACAGCATTGTAATATTAACCACAATTTAATTTGTTTATAAAGACAAAAATATATTTACATTCCCAGCCTGATTAGGCAGCAACTCGTCAGTGACATTTAATATCATGCCTGTGTTGTAGTTTCCCACACCATTGCAGTATTAACAACTCTTCAATCAAAGTGTAAAATAACAAACATTACTTTTGAATTTCCGCCTGCTTTGAACCGCAGCCCATTTAGGCAGCGAATTAGCACCTGCATGACATTGAAAAAATACCTGTGTTGCTACAGCATTGCAATATTAACCAGACTTTAATTTGTTTACGAAGACAAAAATATATTTACCTTCCCGTTTTGACCCACAACCTGATGAGGCAGCAACTTAGTTGGGCCTGAACTCGTCAGTGACATTAAATATCACACTATAAAGCCTACTTTGCTCCAAGACATTCAATCCACAAACATCTACCCATCATGGTTCTTTTTAAAGGCCAAACTTAAATTTAAAAGTTAAAGTACCAATCCCATATTCACCCCCATTTAGGCAGCTAGCTAATGTGAATTAGCACCTGCATGATATTGAAAACATACCTGTGTTGCCACCATATACAGCATTGCAATATTAACCACACTTTAACTTTAATCCCTAATTTTGGGATTTGAGAGTGTTGTACAGCCTGACCTACAGCCTGATTAGGCAGCAACCTAGTTGGGCCTGAACTCGTCAGTGACATTAAACATCATACCCGAAAGCCTCCTTTGCTTCAAGCCATTCAGTCCACACATCTCCCGCCCATCATGTTTTTTTTTTTTTAAAGGCCAAAATTAAATTTAAAAGTTAAAGTACCAATCCCATATTCACCCCCATTTAGGCAGCTAGCTAACGTGAATTAGCACCTGCATGATATTGAAAACATACCTGTGTTGCCACCATATACAGCATTGCAATATTAACCACACTTTAACTTTAATCCTGTCATGACCTGGACTTGGGCGTAGATTGTTTCCCGAGGCAAAGGAAAACTGGCGTGAGCAAGGCGTGAATGTAAGTACATCTTTATTTCTTACACTAACAAACTAAAAAAAAGGGAATCAAACAAAAGGCGCGCACGATGGCAGTACAAAAACTTGGCTATAAAACAAAAGACTAGCACAAAGGCAATTAACTATAAACACGAAACAAAACACTTCATGTGGCATGAATAATGAGAAAACTTACTTGGAACAAAACGAGAACGGGACATGGATCATTGGCATGGATTACAAGGTGCATAGCAGGTGATCAAGGGTGTGAAGGAGGTGATGTTGCCAGAATGAACAACAGAAACAGACAGACCTAAATAATACTGTGGTGATTAGTGAAAACAGGTGTGAGACATGAGGACAGGTGAAAATCAATGCGTAGTCATGGTGACAAAACAAACCAGGGAGTGCAAAAACAGGAACTGAGTGGACAAAAAACAAACAGAATATGACTAAAACAAAACATGATCACATAGACATGACAAATCCCTATTTTTGGGATTTGAAAGTGTTGTACAGCCTAAAATACAGCCTGATTAAGCAGCAACCTAGTCGGGCCTGAACTCGTCAGTGACATTAAACATCATAACGGAAAGCCTCCTTTGCTCCAAGACATTCAATCCACACACCTCCACCCATCATGATTGTTTTTGAAGTCCAAACTTGGCTTAATCATACCCGTCTAGGTCGGGGGGAAAAAATATCCTACTTTTGGGTACCAGCGCAGAATTTGAAAGCGCTGAGAAGAAGAGCGGGGATGGATGAAGGGAAGGCGATTAACAAACTGTCATTTAGCGGGAAGGACAAGTCAGTCGGGGATGAGAGAATAAAAGAACATGAAAGGAATGATTGACAAGTTCCAAGCGGAGACCTTATTCCGCGCTAATGCCCGCTTTTCAAACTAATTATGCCGGTTTTAAGAAGGTGTTTACTTGGACGTTTGAGGCCGGGTTGCGAGGCTAATATTGCGCTGGCGTGGTGTGAAGGAGAAAAAAGGAACAAGAGTTTGCACGTCGCCAGAAGACTCGGGCTTATCTGCACGTTGCACGGTGGTGAGATAAGGCTGGTATGATAGCGCACCGACTGCATCATAATCGAGTGTATCCCGCCTCCCCGCCTGATAGCGTTTACCCAAACGTAGAAAAAGGAAAGCTACTTTACAGACAAAAATGAAGACCTTCCATTGGCTGTGGAGAAGGACGAGAGCGGCGGGGGAATCGATGGCTCGTTAAGAGAATCTATTACAAGCTGTTTTAGCCAAGCAGGTGAATGAATCTTTCCAACGAGGGCGATGGACGAGCTCGTAAAAGTTGTTCCACGGCGACTCGCAAAATACCGACTCCGGGTCACGTAATTGGACTTTTGATTCTAGTCGAAATTGGCAACCTACTGTAAGTTGTGCGATCATGAAGACTTATTATGATTTTTTCTTTGTGGTCTGCATAAGAGACAAGAAGGTCAAATACTAGGGATGTCCGATAAATTCTTTAAAATGTAATATCGGAAATTATCGGTGTCTGTTTCAAAAAGTAAAATGTATGACTTTTTAAGTACAGAGCTACAAAAAGAGTCATATTATTGGGATTTTTTTTCTACAGGTAAAATACTTCCTTTTGGTCTACATAAGAGACAAGAAGGTCAAATACTAGGGATGTCCGATAAAATCGGAATTATCGGAATCTGTTTCAAAATGATCGGTGTCTGTTTCAAAAAGTAAAATATTTGTCTTTTAAAGTACAGAGCTACAAAAGGAGTCACATTATTAGGATTTTTTTAATACATGTAAAACACTTCCTTGTGGTCTACATAAGAGACAAGAAGGTCCAATACTAGGGATGTCCAATAATATCGGACTGCCAATACAATCGACCGATGAATGCTTTAAAAATATCGGAAATTTTTGGATTCAAAATTATCGGTATCGGTTTCAGAAAGTAAAATGTATGACTTTTTAAAACGCCGCTGTGTACACGGACCTAGGGAGGAGTACAGAGCTACAAAAGGAGTCATATTATTATGATTTTTTTTTTGTAGATGTAAAACACTTCCTTGTGGTCTACATAAGAGACAAGAAGGTCCAACACTTGGGATGTCCGATAATATCGGCAGTCCGATATCATCGGCCTATAAATGCTTTGAAAATGTAATACCTGAAATTATCGGTATCGGTTTCAAAATTATCAGTGTCGATTTGAAAAAGTAAAATACTTGGCATACTTGGCCAACAGCCATACAGGTCAACAACTTTAATACTGTTAAAAATATGCGCCACACTGTGAACCCAGTGGGAGAGTGGCCGTGCGCAGCCCGAGAGTCCCTGGTTCAATACCCACCTAGTACCAACCTCGTCACGTCCGTTGTGTCCTGAGCAATACACTTCACCCTTGCTCCTGATGGGTTCTGCTTAGCGCCTTGCATGGCAGCTCCCTCCATCAGTGTGTAAATGTGTGTGTGTGTATGGGTGAATGTGGAAATAGTGTCAAAGCGCTTTGAGTACCTTGAAGGTAGAAAAGCGCTATACAAGTACAACCCTTTTATCATTTATTTATTTATTTACATTTTGGGAGAACATCCGCACCGTAACATAACATAAACACAACAGAACAAATACCCAGAAGCCCTTGCAGCACTAACTCTTCCGGGATCCTACAATATACACCCCATGACTTGAGTTGATTTATTTTGGAAAACCTTGTTACATTGTTTAATGCATCCAGCGGGGCATCACAACAAAATTAGGCATAATAATGTGTTAATTCGCTGACTGTATATATTGGTATCGGTTGATATCGGAATCGGTAATTAAGAGTTGGGCAATATCGGAATATCGGCATTATCGCCATTATCCGACATCTCTATCCAATACCGTAAAAAACATAACAAAAATAAGAACCTTAAAATTAATCCTTAAAGACCTCCTGAAATGAGATGTTCTTATTTAAACGGGGATAGCAGGTCCATTCTATGTGTCATACTTCATCATTTCGCCATATTGCCATATTTTGGCTGAAAGGATTTAGTAGAGAACATCGACGATAAAGTTCGCAACTTTTGGTCGCTAATAAAAAAGCCTTGCCTGTACCAGAAGTATGTGCGCGTGACGTCACGGGTTGCGGGGATCCACACATATTCACATTGTTTATAATGGGAGCCACCAGCAGTAAGAGCAATTCGGACCGAGAAAGCGACAATTCCCCCATTAATTTGAGCGAGGATGAAAGATTTGTGAATTAGGATATTGATAGTGAAGGACTAGGAAAAAAAAAAAAAGCGACGGCAGTGTGAGCGTTTCAGATGTAATTAGACACATTTATTAGGATAATTCTGGAAGATCCCTTATCTGCTTATTGTTTTAATAGTGTTTTAGTGAGCTTGTAAAGATTGTAAAGTCATACCTCTAGGTCAGATGGCTGAGGTGAACACGCAGTATCTCAGAGAGAAGCCGAGGAGCAAAGCTCACAGCTGCCTTTTTTGACAGCTGCTGCAGGACGACGAATGATGTCTCCGGTAAGATATATATCACACTTTTCCCATCCAAAAACATGCTGGTTGACATAGAGAAAACATGTATGCTTGACCGCTCTGCTTCACAACAAACAAAGAAACACCGGCTGTGTCTCGGTGCTAAAGACAGCTGCAATCCACCGCTTTCCACCAACAGCATTCTTCTTTATAGTCTCCATTATTAATTGAACAAATTGCAAAAGATTCAGCAACACAAATGTCCAGAATACTGTGTAATTATGCGATTAAAGCAGACGACTTTTAGCCTTTTAGCGCTAATGTTTCCTGACAGTCTGTGACATCACGTGCACGCGTCATCATTCCGCGACGTTTTCAACAAGAAACTCGCAGAAAATTTAAAATTGCAATTTAGTAAACTAAAGCGGCCGTATTGGCATGTGTTGCAATGTTATTATTTCATCATTGATATATAAACTATCAGACTGCGTGGTGGCTAGTAGTGGCTTTTAGTAGGCCTTTAAACACACAGGCAGTGATTTTAAAACTGGTGTAATGTGGGCCTGCATTCTGGTCTTTGACAGGACACGTGCTGCTGAATTTTGGAGTACCGTATTTTACGGACCATAGGGCGCACTGCGTTAAAAAGCTAGTCAGGTCTATTTGCATACAAAAGGTCCACCGGATTATAAGTCGCATTAAAGAGGTCATATTATTATTTTTTTCTACATGTAAAAGTCTTCCTTGTGGTCTACATAACATGTGATGGTGGTTCTTTGGTCAAAATGTTGCATGGACGATGTTTTACACATCATCTTCAAGTCGCTTTCTGACAGTCGCATCCGGATTCGCCGTTTAGCTCACGGAGAGAATGCCAGGAGTGTGCAAAGCAGCAATCGGAGCGAAGGGTGGCTATTTTGAAGAAACTTGGATATAAAACATGTTTTCAGTCAAGTACAAACCCTGTTTCCATATGAGTTGGGAAATTGTGTTCGATGTAAATATAAACAGAATACAATGATTTGCAAATCCTTTTCAACCCATATTCAGTTGAATATGCTACAAAGACAACATATTTGATGTTCAAACTCATTAACTTTATTTTTTTTTGCAAATAATCATTAACTTAGAATTTCATGGCTGCAACACGTGACAAAGTAGTTGGGAAAGGGCATGTTCACCACTGTGTTACATCACCTTTTCTTTTAACAACACTCAATAAACGTTTGGGAACTGAGGAAACTAATTGTTGAAGCTTTGAAAGTGGAACTCTTTCCCATTCTTGTTTTATGTAGAGCTTCAGTCGTTCAACAGTCCGGGGTCTCCACTGTCATATTTTACGCTTCATAATGTGCCACACATTTTCCATGGGAGACAGTTTTGGACTGCAGGCGGGCCAGGAAAGTACCTGCACTCTTTTTTTTTTTTTTTTACAAAACCACGCTATTGTAACACTTGGGTTGGCATTGTCTTGCTGAAATAAGCAGGGGCGTCCATGAAAAAGATGCAGCTTAGATGGCAGCATATGTTGTTCCAAAACCTGTCTGTACCTTTCAGCATTAATGGTGCCTTCACAGATGTGTAAGTTACCCATGCCTTGGGCACTAATGCACCCCCATACCATCACAGATGCTGGCTTTTTAACTTTGCGTCAATAACAGTCTGGATGGTTCGCTTCATGGTTCGCTTCCCCTTTGTCGAATATTTCCAAAAACAATTTGAAATGTGGACTCGTCAGACCACAGAACACTGTTCCACTTTGCATCAGTCCATCTTAGATGATCTCGGGCCCAGAGATTCCGGCGGCGTTTCTGGATGTTGTTGATAAATGGCTTTCACTTTGCACAGTAGAGCTTTACCCTGCACTTACAGATGTAGCAACAAACTGTATTTAGTTACAGTGGTTTTCTGAAGTGTTCCTGAGCCCATGTGGTGATTTAGAGATTGATTTTGGTTTTTGATACAGTGTCCTCTGATTGATGGAAGGTCACGGTCATTCAATGTTGGTTTCCGGCCATGCCGCTTACGTGGAGTGATTTCTCCAGATTCTCTGAACCTTTTGATGATATTATGGAGCGTAGATGTTGAAATCCATAAATTTCTTGCAATTGCACTTTGAGAAAGGTTGTTCTTAAACTGTTTGACTATTTGCACACGCAGTTGTGGACAAAGGGGTGTACCTCGCCCCATCCTTTCTTGTGAAAGACTGAGCATTTTTTGGGAAGCTGTTTTTATAGCCAATTATGGCACCCACCTGTTCCCAATTAGCCTGCACACCTGTGGGATGTTCCAAATAAGTGTTTGATGAGCATTCCTCAACTTTATCAGTATTAATTGCCACATTTCCCAACTTCTTTGTCACGTGTTGCTGGCATCAAATTCTAAAGTTGATGATTTTTTACAAAAAAAAATGTTTATCAGTTTGAACATCAAATATGTTGTCTTTGTAGCATATTCAACTGAATATGGGTTGAAAAGGATTTGCAAATCATTGTATTCTGTTTATATTTACATCTAACACAATTTCCCAACTCATATGGAAACGGGGTTTGTACATAACTCCACATGTGTCCATTCATAGTTGTGATGCCTTCAGTGACAATGTACAATGTAAATAGTCATGAAAAATAAAGAAACCACTTCACGGTGGCAGAGGGGTTAGTGCGTCTGCCTCACAATACCAAGGTCCTGCAGTCCTGGGTTCAAATCCAGGCTCGGGATCTTTCTGTGTGGAGTTTGCATGTTCTCCCCGTGAATGCGTGGGTTCCCTCCGGGTACTCCGGCTTCCTCCCACCTCCAAAGACATGCACCTGGGGATAGGCCCCTCCCACCTCCAAAGACATGCACCTAGAGATAGGTTGATTGGCAACACTAAATGGTCCCTAGTGTGTGAATGTTGTCTGTCTATATGTGTTGGCCCTGCGATGAAGTGGCGACTTGTCCAGGGTGTACTCCGCTTTCCGCCCGACTGTAGCTGAGATAGGCGCCAGCGCCCCCCGCGACCCCAAAAGGGAATAAGCGGTAGAAAATGGATGGATTGACCAATGAGAAGGTGTGTCCACACTTTTGGCCTGTACTGTAGATGTTTTGGTATTCCCCACTCAAAACCTCCTTGATCACTAGATCAATAGAAAAGCGCGATATAAATCTAATCTATTATTATTATTATTATTATAATCTTTAACTTCCTTCGACACCAGGCTCCCTTCCGCGGAGGAGGTCGCTACGGCGACATTACAGCGCATTTGATTTGTGTCTTAAATTGATTCACGCGGAGTCGTATCACATGCGTATTGACCACGAGCTGCGGGCGGGAAGGGGAGGGGGGGGGGGGGGGGGTCGACAGTACCGACCGGGCCTGACGCACGACCCTTTTATTTCTCTTTCCACGCCGTTTGACGCTGATGAACAACACAACTTGTTTATTGTTGCCTTTCTGTACGATGACCTCACATTTACTGCTGTTCACGTCCATAAAGCAAACCATAAACAGCCGTCTAGTCTCACTAAAATAAAGTATTTTCACATCACGTCTCTAAAAAGCAGCAGGAAGAAGCCGAGGTTATTTAATACCCTACTTTTTCCCTGCGTGTCAGCGGCGACTGATAGTTTGTGTTGGCCATGAATAATACATGAAAACAACAAACTTGAGGAAAAAGCAGCAAATAAAAGATTATTCCTCCCGCCGTGTTCATTTCTTCTCCGTTCCTTCTTGTCATCCTGACAAACTGATGCTAGTCGGAACGCTTGGTCTGTTTGTTGTTGTCCCCTCCCATGATGCTTTGCTGCCCGTGTCAACGCAAACCACCGGCGGCGAACAGCGGGGAGGAGGGGGAAAAAACAACAAAAAAAACAACACAAGCTCCAGCAGATTTCACTCTTTCCTTTTCAAGCGTTTAAGATCCAGAGTTTAATCTGGTCCCCGGCTATCGAGTTTGGAATTCAAATGGTAAACAGTGAGGTTCGCGGCATTCTCTCCTCCCTCGCCCCCAGGGCGAAAAGCCCCCTATATTTGTAAATGTCAGCGGCGTTACGAGTGACATTTGTGCGGGTGAGGCTGGCACAACACCGCTGACGACGAGACGGCGAATCGGACGTCCGGCATGTACGCCACAGTCCGACTTTGAACTTTTAAATTGTCTAATTTCCTGCGTCAAGACTGGATTTTGGCACTTCCCGATTGTATTGTACAATATGTAGGATAGGATATGATAGGTGTTTGTCATTGCACAAGTACAACGAAACTTTGTTTTCAGCACAAACCCGTTCAAAGATGAGACAAACAGTGTACAGCAGGGGTCACCAACCTTTTTGAAAGCAAGAGCTACTTCTTAAGTACTGATTAATGTGAAGGGCTACCAGTTTGATACACAAATATATTGCCAAAAATAGCCAATTTGCTCAATTTACCTTTGTTAAATAAATCAATGTATATATATATATATATATATATATATATATATAACAAAAAAGTTAAGACAAGACAAAGAAGGAAGCATGAGAGATAAGGGAGAGGCAAGGGGAGCGTCCACACTCAATGAGGGCCAGTGAGAAAGCTGTCCCGGCGTTTTAAGGACTCCGGCTTATTAGTGATTCCCAGAGCCCAAAAAAAGTCTGTGGGCTATAGAGCGTTTTCTATTGGGGCTCCAGTACTCTGGAATACACTCCCGGTAACAGTTAGAGATGCTCTACCTCAGTAGAAGCATTTAAGTCCCATCTTAAAACTCATTAGTATACTCAAACCTTTTAATAGACCCCCCTTTTAGACCAGTTGATCTGCCGTTTCTTTACTTTTCTGCTCTGCCCCCCTCTCCCTTGTGAAGATATTTAATGTTCCCACTGGTAAACTTTGTTGTTTTTTGCAAATATTAGCTCATTTGGAATTTGATGCCTTCAAAAAAGCTGGCACATGTGGCAAAAAAAGACTGAAAAAGTTGTGGAATGCTTATCAAAAACTTATTTGGAACATCCCACAGGTGAACAGGGTAGTTAGGAACAGGTAGGTGCCATGATTGGGTATAAAAGCAGCTTCCATGAAATGATCAGTCATTTCACAAACAAGGAGGGGACGAGGGTCACCACTTTATCAACAAATGCGTGAGCAAATTGTCCAACAGTTAAACAACAACATTTCTCAACCAGCTATTGCAAGGAATTTAGGGATATCAACATCGACGGTCTATAATATCATCAAAAGGTTCAGAGAATTTGGAGAAATCCCTGCATGTAAGCGGCATTGCCCGTCACCATTGAGCCCTCTGTATCAAAAATCGACATCAGTGTGTAAAGGATATCACCACAAGGGCTCAGGAACACTTCAGAAAACCACTGTCAGTAACTACTTTAACTTTATGCTTAAGGGCCGTTACTATAAAGTATCGTCAATTTGTGCTGAAGTGGTATTTCTGTATTTGTGCACAGCTAGCAATCCAAGAGATTGCTAGCCTCTTTTTATCAATGTTTTGTCCAGACTCGGCCTGCTGACTGCCAAGGCCAAACATTGGGTACCGGGACCAGACAAAGCAGAGACTGGGTGATGGCACCTGTATTCGGCCTACTGACTACCAAGGCCAAACATTGGGTTCCGGTACCAGACAAAGCAAAGACTGGGCGACAGCACCAAGTGTCAACATATTTGAATACAGTTTGTAATCATATATTGTGTCTAACTGGAGCTGTCGAGTCCACCCCCTTCCCTCAGCGACAGTGATGTAATAGGACTTTCCTAATAAATAGAGGAGGTGGGCGGGCTTGATTTTTTTTACAATATAGTTTGGATCTGTGACTAAAGCACAGCCCGAAATACGTGTCTCCTCGTGAGCTAAATTGAACTCTATCTCTGCATGATTCCTTTTTTCTTGTCTGATTAATAGATGTCATCAGTGTTTGAACCTGACATTTGTCACTACATCTGTAAGTGCAAGTTAAAGCTGTACTATGCAAAAACAAAGCCATTTATCAACAATAGCCAGAAACGTCCCGGTGTCTCTGGGCCCGAGCTCATCTAAGATGGACTGATGCAAAGTAGAAAAGTGTTCTGTGGTCTGACGAGTCCACATTTCAAATTGTTTTTCGGAAACTGTGGACATGGTGTCCTCCGGAACAAAGAGGAAATGAACCATCCGGAGTGTTATAGGCGCAAAGTTTGAAAAGCCAGCATGTGTGATGGTATGGGGGTGCATTAGTGCCCAAGGCATGGATGAAGTACTGGCTGTCCAGTGTCGAGACCCAGGATGGACCGCTCGCCTGTATGGGTTGGGGACATCTCTACGCTGCTGATCCGCCTCCGCTTGAGATGGTTTCCTGTGGACGGGACTCTCGCTGCTGTCTTGGATCCGCTTGAACTGAACTCTCGCGGCTGTGTTGGAGCCACTATGGATTGAACTTTCACAGTACCATGTAAGACCCGCTCGACATCCATTGCTTTCGGTCCCCTAGAGGGGGGGGGGGGGGGGGGGGTTGCCCACATCTGAGGTCCTCTCCAAGATTTCTCATAGTCAGCATTGTCACTGGCGTCCCACTGGATGTGAATTTTCCCTGCCCACTGGGTGTGAGTTTTCCTTGCCCTTTTGTGGGTTCCTCCGACAATGTCGTAGTCGTAATGGTTTGTGCAGTCCTTTGAGACATTTGTGATTTGGGGCTATATAAATAAACATTGATTGATTGATTGAACTTACACATATGTGAAGGCACCCTTAATGCTGAAAGGTACATACAGGTTTTGGAGCAACATATGTTGTCATCCAAGCAACTTTATCATGGACGCCCCTGCTTATTTCAGCAAGACAATGTCAAGCCAAATTCTGCATGTTTTACAACAGCATGGCTTTGTTGTAAAAGAGTAGACTGGTTGAACAACTTAAGCTGTACATCAAGCAGGAATGGGAAATAATTCCACCTGAAAAACTTAAAAAATGTGTCTCCTCAGTTACCAAACATTTACTGAGTGTTTTTAAAGGAAAGGCCATGTAACACAGTGGTAAAAACTTTTTTTGCAATGTGGTGCTGCCATTAAATTCTAAGTGAATGATTATTTGCAGAAAAGAATTGTGCTTCTCAGTTGGAACATTAAATATCTTGTCTTTGCAGTCTATTCAGTTGAATATAAGTTGAAAAGGATTTGCAAATAAATCAATGTATTCTGTTTTTATTTACCATTTACACAAGGTGCCAACTTCACTGGTTTTGGGTCTTGTATATAACACAATATCCTAAACAAATGTCCACTGTAGTGGACGCTTGCGGTCAGGAGGATATACGAAATGTTCCTGTACTGATGGGCCTTAGTTTGCACATGTTCAGGCTTAGAGGAAGCGCACCTGTCCTGCAGCCTCAGCTCAGGAATCATATTAGGCTTTAACAAGAGGTTGCTGTGGACATATTAAAAAAGCATCAATCCGGCACTTTATGGCTTCCTGCCGCCGGGCCTCCGAGGGCTGCGTGACTCATTACCTCGGCCCCGCTCGCTGCACATCCTTCATACGGCGACGCATCACCACCGATGCACCGTAAACCATGAACTCGGCAGCATTATTCAAGTACTTAATAATGTCATTATGTCACTTTTCTGGGCGGCAAAGGAAGACCGCGGGAACACGTTTCAGCGGATCCCGAGGCCCTTTCCAGGCGAGATTGGATGTATAATGTGGGTTGACTCCTCCGGAATGTGGGCAGGAAAGCTCCACTGGGGACAAAAATGAGATAGCCACCTAGCAACAACTTATTTGTCCGTTTTTTTAATGGGGACATAGTGTACTGTGTACAGTATAGGACTTTCACCATGCATGGTTATGCATATACTGTAGCTCATTAATCCCATTTAAATAAGGGTCATTTGTGCCCTTGGGGATGTGAAGTGAAGTGAAGTGAATTATATTTATATAGCGCTTTTCTCTAGTGACTCAACGCGCTTTACAAAGTGAAACCCAATATCTGAGTTACATTTAAACCAGTGTGGGTGGCACTGGGAACGGGTGAGTGAAGTGTCTTGCCCAAGGACACAACAGCAGTGACTAGGATGACGGAAGCAGGAATCGAACCTGCAACCCTCAAGTTGCTGGCACGGCCGCTCTACCAACCGAGCTATGCCGCCCGTGTGTGCGTGTGTGTGTGTGTGTGTGTGTGTGTGCATATGTGTATATATATATCTCCATCCATCCATCCTTTTTCCACATACATATGTGTACACACACACACACACACATATATATATATATATATATATATATATATATATATATATATATATATATATATATATATATATGGACAAGCGGTAGGAAATGGATGGATGGATGGATTTATATGTACATATATATATATATATATATATATATATATGGACAAGCGGTAGAAATGGATGGATGAATTTATATATATATATGTATATATATATATACACACATTATATACATGTATGTATGTGTGTGTATATATATATGTATATATATAAACACATATATTACAGTAGAATTTACATTAGTTTTTTTACTGTAAATAAAATTAAAATTTTTACTGTAAGTACAATTTTGGCACCCTAACTGGCATTTTTTATTTATTTATTTACCACAAATAAAAAAATGTAGATTTTTGGTTGTATTACTGTAAATGCCAAAAAGGCACCACAGTTTATTACAGTAAAAAAAAAAAAAGTACTGTTTTATTAATTTTAGAGAAAAAATGCTGTGAAAAACCACAGTAAATTTCCCAATTTTACCAAGAAATCTATTGCGACTTTTACATCGCACAATTTGATGGATAACTTGCTTTGAAATCATTATTATTAGTATTTATTTCAATTTTTTTTTTAAATGGTTTGAATATTTGATAATATATTTTGGCTAAATTAGACAATATTTAAGTCAACATAAGTTGCAATTACATGGAGTATTTTTTTTCTCCCAAAATAGAAATAAATAATTCATTTAGAAAGAAAAGGTAGAGTCGTTTATCGATACATATAATTTCCGGGCATTCCAGGGCCAAATAAAATCTGGCCTTGAATTGGACACCTGTGTTCTACAGTATCTCCTTTATTTTTTTCACCATTTATGTCAGATTCAAACACTGATGACGTCTATTAAACAAGACAAAAGGCAAAGAATCAAACAGAGACAGAATTAAATTTGGACTCAGATCTGAGGAGAGACTTGGCCACTGTACTCTCCGTACAGTCCTGCACCACGCTCTGCCCCCAGATTGTACTCCTTCTTTATTTGACTTTCTCCCCCCTCCTTCCCACAGCTGCTTCCTGAGGGAAGTGGGTCGTAAACAGCGCTGCCTTTGGTTACCGAACAGTTCGAAGAGAGTCCCATAAAGTAGTTCCGAAAGAGTCCCATAAAATAGTTCAAAGAGAGTTCATGAAATACTCCAAAAAGCGTTCCTGTGGAAGTTGGGCAGATTCTGTCATCTGTACGCTTTGTAGTCCCAGTGGAGTTTTACTAGCATTCTTCTTGGTAGATTTCAGCCTTTTGTCTTCTTGTCAGTAACACAATGAAATACAAAGTTTTTTGTGATAATTTAGAAACAATTATTCTAACAATTTACATTGTGTGAATGGTAAATAAAAACAGAATTCAATGCAGACTACCCGCAGCTGCTTGATATTTTCATGGGAAAATATAACGCCAGTGGCTGGCGTTATCGACTCTCCGCTTCAATATGATGCAGACTTGCAGTGCAACACCCAAACTTGCTTCGTCAAGGTCATGCATGTGTTGATTTCTTTCTTTAATTCTGGGAATATCCTCTCAGCACTGTCCTTCACACTCACAAAGTCATGTCGATCAGCTGATAATGCCAGTGTGTTGGGTGGATCTTATGGCTTTCGCTGGCTCGTAACACCGATTTCTGCTTGCAACTTAAGGAATGCCAATTAGCCAGGCGGCAGCGCATGTCCTGAAAAACCTGCAAGCTGCGGTACTCGTATCCCAAGGTGTGACTGTATGTGTATGTCAGGTTCAAACACATCTATGAAACAGACAAGAAGCAAGGAACCAAGCAGAGACAGAGTTCAATTTAGTTCATGAGGAGAACGCATGGAGCTGCACACTTAGTCACAATCTCGCCCTACGCTGTAAGGTCCAGCTCCCGCATTCCTCTATTTGTTCAGGAGTTCCATAGTCAACATCACTGAGGCTGCCTCTAAAAGGAGTGGTCACATATGTCATGTAATGCAGTGTCCAGTAAGCACAATATGAAACGGAATGTGCTGGGGGCTTTGTGATTTCCTTGTTTCTGCTTCATCTGCATGTTGTCATCTTGTCTTTGTTGAGGTCCTTGAAGTCCTTGGTTGGCAAAGATAACATCTGCAGCTGAGACAAGAAGTTTTGTCCTTGCACAGATAGAAACAATGAAACTTGAGCACATTAGCTAATAAATATAGCAACGGACTTTAAGCATACTAAAGTTGTGTGATTATATTTATATATATATATACATCATTATTCTAACAGTATATTATAAAATTAGAAGCTAAAGCCAAAAAAAACGAGAACACAATTTAAAAACTGACTAAAACCAGAATAAATGTCCAATTAAGGCATTTCCATTAATGCTAATTTGCGACTGTTTGGGGGCGGCGTCAATCGAAAGCGAGCATTACAGTTTGGTAATATCACGAGGAGGCTGGAGGAAGCCTGACTTTTTTCTGACATTTGGAAAAGGCCAAAACAAGAGAGGCCCGGCTGAATGATGCTAATTGCAGCGTTTTTGCGTCACAGCGCCAAGCGACAAAGAAAAGTGGAAGTGAGTCATTAGTTTCAATAGCTGGCGTGCTGATCGGTGTGACAAGTCCAGATATCTGCTGTGAACGTGTCAGGAGTGAAACAAAACATGAAATAATAACAGCATGAGTCCTGATGAAATAACTGCTGGGAATTTGGCTGGACTGGAGGACGGACGTGAACACTCTTGTTATCGTAAAGCCGCATTAAAGTTGCGGGCTCGTCCCTAAGCTTTATTTGTGATGAATGAATTAACTCTGCCTCTGCAAATAATGTTTGTCATTGTCTCTGTTGTTTCATTGGAGGGAAAACTAAGACGATATTTGCTTCATACATTCCATAAGTGGAGGAGAAGACATAAGGACATGTTGACATCTACAGGAGGACAAGACTTTTTAGAACTCACACTGATGCCAAATTCTGTCACATGATCGATTACCATACATATTGTAATATATATATATATATATATATATATATATATATATCCATCCATTTCTACCACTTATTCCCTTTTGCGGTCACGGGGGGGCGCTGGCGCCTATCTCAGCTACAATCGGGCGGAAGGCGGGGTACACCCTGGACAAGTCGCTACCTCATCGCAGGGCCAACACAGATAGACAACATTCACACACTTGGGACCATTTAGTGTTGCCAATCAACCTATCCCCAGGTGCATGTCTTTGGAGGTGGGAGGGGCCTATCCCCAGGTGCATGTCTTTGGAGGTGGGAGATATATATATATATATATATATATATATATATATATATATATATATATATATATATACACACACACGTGTGTATACACGTAGACATATATGTGTGCATCTATATATATATGTATGTATGTGTGTGTGTGTATGCATATAGATATTGTGTGTATATGTGATATATGTACGTATATACATATATATATGTATATATATATATATGTATATACACATATACATTTATTTTTATATCTATATACATATATATGCATTTGTGTGTATACATATATATGTACAGTATATGAGTGTATACATATATGTCTATGTATAATATATATATATGCACTTGTGTGTGTACTGTATGTATATATATATATATATATATATATATAATTTATATATGTAAATTATCTGAGTATATACACATATGTATAAAATACATACCGTATTTTTCGGACTATAAGTCGACGTTTTTTTCGTAGTTTGGCCGGTGGTGCGACGTATACTCCGGAATGACTTATGTGTGAAATTATTTACGCATTACCGTAAAATATCAAATATGAAATTATTTACGCATTACCGTAAAATATCAAATAAGATTATTTATCTCAATCGCGCGAGCGACGAAGAAAATGTCCGCAATTGTCACACACACGTCAGCAATTGTCACTCACACGCCAACCAATAAGAATTCGGCGGGGGCGGGTCATGGCAGAAGTGCATTGTGGGTCATGATATGCTAACTGCTACATGCTATACGCTACTGCCGGAGCTATTCAAATGGTTTACATCAACATTGGCGGTAACTTATAAAAACTGAGAAGGACTGAACTAAAATGGCACCTAAAACTAAATCATATACTGCAGATTACAAGCTGGACGTAGTGAAATATGCTGCAGAGAACAGCAATAAAGCAGCAGAAAGAAAGGATGCTAGCGGGGTGCATACCAGAGGCGACACCGAGGGAGAAGATTTCATGGGATTTATGGATTAGGAGTGAGAGATAGTTTGGTAAAGGTATAGCATGTTCTATATGTTATAGTTATTTGAATGACTCTTACCATAATATGTTAGGTTAACATAGCAGTTGCTTATTTATGCCTCATATAACCTACACTTATTCAGCCTGTTCTTCACTATTCTTTATTTATCTTAAATTGCCTTTCAAATGTCTATTCTTGCTGTTGGCTTTTATCAAATAAATTTCCCCCAAAAATGCGACTTATACTCCAGTGCGACGTATATATGTTGTTTTCCTTCTTTATTATGCATTTTCGGCCGGTGCGACTTATACTCCGGAGCGACTTATAGTCGGAAAAATTCAGTAATTGAAAAAACAAATCTGTCTTTTTTTTTTTTACTCTTATTACTCATTTTTATTACAATTATTAGGTATTTTCCGGCTTTACTTTACTTTATTTTCAACAGGCTACTGGCCTATAAAAAAAAATAGCTGCGGTCCACTGATTGCCCCCTGGGTCGCACTTTGGACACCTAATTGGAAGTGAAGAGTGTCTCCCATCTTCTTAGCACTGTCGCTCGTCATGAATTCCCTTCAAAATCTGGGCTTCTTGTTTGAAGGGGCTTCGCTAAAATGGCTAAAGTGGCATTATCCCTCCTGCTATGCCTTTTTATTCTCTGGCAGACCCAGTGCGCACGAGCTCTGCCAGCACAGCTACTATCAAAGTCTGCTAGAAATGACATCAAAGACACGGAGTCCGGCGAACATGACGTCATACTGTTCGAGTCCGGGGAGACGTCGCTTTTGTTGTGCTGCGCGGGGCCAACCTCCCGGGCCTGGGTCCAACGCCAACGCGTCCGCCAAAGCTAATTAGCGCTCGCAGACAGTGCCGAGGCAGACAGGTTAGCACGAGTGCGCCCCGCAGGCGTGAAAAGGCGCGCGACCGACCTCTCGCTCCCACGAATCCCCTTCGCCGCCCACGCACTTTAAACCGCAGCGTTGGAAGCTGTCTCAAAATGATTTTATTTTTTTCCTCTCTCTTGCAGAGGCCGCCTCAGTGGAGTGGTCCAGTGCAGCCTCAGCCCAGTAATTAACTGTCACCGCGTTTCAAAACTAACAAATGGACTTTGTGTCAAGGAGGCCCCATTAATTTACTGGCCCGCACTCGTCTATCCAGCACCTATTATCTCCATTACGGCGGGGCTTTCATGTCTCAGGGCAGCATCAACAATGCTACGTACGCACGGGCCGCCTCAATCCTTCTGGTCAGACATATTTCAAGCCTCGTCCCTCACATCCGCCACGGCAAGACGACCAGAAGGGGGAAATGGCGGCGCTAAAAGATGCGGCGTGAATGGAATGACACGCCGGCTTTGTGGCTCTTCGAACCGGTAACACACCCGGCGGTTCTGAAAGCAAAGGAGTGAGGAGAGCGAAACATTTTCTAATGGCTCTGGAGGACTTTGGAGCACGCCGTTTTCTATTGGGGCTTCAGTACTATGGAATGCCGTTAGAGATGCTACCTCAGTAGAAGCATTTAAGTCCCATCTTAAAACTCATTTGTATGCGCTAGCCTTTAAATAGAACCCTTTTTAGACCAGTTGATCTGCCGTTTCTTTTCTTTTCTACTCTGCCCCCCTCTCCCTTGTGGAAGGGGGGCATGGATGAAGTTCTGGCAGTCCAGAGTCGGGACCCGGGGTGGCCTGTGCATCGGTTGGGGACATCTCTGTGCTGCTGACCTGTCTCCACTCGGGATGGTCTCCTGCTGGCCCCACTATGGACTAGACTCTGACACTATTATGTTAAATCCACAATGGACTGGACTACCACTATTATGTTAGATCCACTATGGACTGGACTCTCACACTATTATGTTAGATCCACTATGGACTAGACTCTGACACTATTATGTTAGATCCACTATGGACTGGACTCTCACACTATTATGTTAGATCCACTATGGACTGGACTCTCACTATTATGTTAGATCCACTATGGACTGGACTCTCACTATTATGTTAGATCCACTATGGACTGGACTCTCACTATTATGTTAGATCCACTATGGACTGGACTCTCACACTATTATGTTAGATCCACTATAGACTGGACTCTCACTATTATGTTAAATTCACCATGGACTGGACTCTCACTATTATGTTAGATCCACTATGGACTGGACTCTCACACTATTATGTTAGATCCACTATAGACTGGACTCTCACTATTATGTTAAATTCACCATGGACTGGACTCTCACTATTATGTTAGATCCACTATGGACTGGACTCTCACTATTATGTTAGATCCACTATGGACTGGACTCTCACACTATTATGTTAGATCCACTATAGACTGGACTCTCACTATTATGTTAAATTCACATGGACTGGACTCTCACTATTATGTTAGATCCACTATGGACTGGACTCTCACTATTATGTTAGATCCACTATGGACTGGACTCTCACTATTATGTTAGATCCACTATGGACTGGACTCTCACTATTATGTTAGATCCACTATGGACTGGACTCTCACTATTATGTTAGATCCACTATGGACTGGACTCTCACTATTATGTTAGATCCACTATGGACTGGACTCTCACACTATTATGTTAGATCCACTATGGACTGTACTCTCACTATTATGTTAGATCCACTATGGACTGGACTCTCACAAATATGTTAGATCCATCATGGACTGGACTCTCACACTATTATGCTAAAGCACTATGGACTGGATTGGGGAGGTTGACCAGGGAATGTGGTTTATAAGTATCATGCCAATTCATGCTTCATAGCCCATTTCGAAAAAGCTGCGCTATGCAGAAAGTGTTCATTGTTGCCATTAATGGAAAACCCTACAAGCCTGTTTCGCAGGTTTCCATGCTCTTCAAGGCACCTTGACTATATATATATATATATATATATATATATATATATATATATATATATATATATATATATATATATATATATATATGTATATATGTATATATATATATAGTTTTGGGCATGAGGTTAAAGTGCATCCGGCAGTGGTGACACCTCTATGGGGTCTTGGGGCACTTGGAGGTTAAGCCCTTTACTACTGTTACCCCAGGTGATCCTTGGCAAAGACCTAGTACCTGACCGCCCCCGAGCGAGGGATACGGTGAACACCTCAATGGCGGAGCAGGCGGAAGATGGTAGATTTTTCGATTTTTAGAACCACCACAACGGCTGGATGGCGGCAGAAGGCTGCAGCAGAAAAGGGTCCCCAGTCGTCTTGGACTCCATGCCACTGGACCCTGACCCTCTGTCAAGGGTCGTGTGTTGAGTGTCTGTGCACAAGTCTCTCCACGTTAAACTAAGTCACGCACTGGCCTCCTCCATAAAGGGACACACCCCTACCAGGAGGATCATCATGTGCAGTCCGAGGGCATGCACAACTGAAGGCGGCCTCAAATGAGAACGTCCAGCTAATGTCGGTGACGAACCTGTTCAGAGATACTTTGGAATCACATAGAAAATACATTTAGTCGATGAAAAAATATCATGTCTTCCATGTTCCCTGATGTTTGCTGCATGCCAACAGCATTTGATTCTAAATTCCGTCTTGCTTATTTTTGTTGGGTTTGTGCAGGAACGAAAGGTTGCAGTAA
>NC_084620.1:61044577-61059577 GCF_033978795.1 Nerophis ophidion
GCATGCACGCCGTCCTGCAGCCGCCGGGCTGTGTTAGCATTCTGTCGAGGAGCAAAGCATTAAATGTCACCCAGCTGGCGACTGATAAAAAAAAAAAAAAAAGACCGGAGAGAGAAGTGGGCGGGGGTGGGGGGGTTTGCTCCCTGCAAGACCCGTGCAGGTCACATGGGGCGCACCTGCCCACTGTGGACACCTCACACCTTCTGCATGATTGCAATTATCAGGAGTGGCGTGGAGGGGTGAAGGCGGACTTTAAAGGCACACCCGACGACAAACTAAAGGTCGCTGTAAGACGACCGGGGGGGGTGGGGGGGGAAGGCGAACTCAATCAGGAGCAACGTGTGTTATCTTAAATTGGACACGGAGCGCTCAAGAGTGCTGATAATTGAATTCCTTTCTCAATTTAGTCCGGGGACACGGAACACTTTCACTGGGGCTCTTATAGAACCACCCCGTCATGCATAAACACTCGCATTCTGGCAGCCAGGGAACTACAAACACTTTAAAGTAGTCAGTGTACAGCTTGCATAGCAGTGGAGTATGTAGGATGTGTTGATACACAGACAATAATATTTATGGAGCAGGCAACACAAGCCTGAACAGAGACGACTTGGTCTCGCCTGCAGTGGCAGCGTCATGCACGAGTGCTGCAGACACCGGGGAGCTACGGTTAACAAAGGAACCTTTAGTTTTGTAAATAGCCGTCAACAAAAATGCATAGGTTTATAATTGATAATTCATAATGTTGCCGTCATGGGCTGCATGAGTGCAGGCGAGCTATGGTTAACAAAAAACATTTGTTGTCTAAATAGCCATCAACAGAAGTCTGTAGGTTGATAATTGATAAATAATGGTGCTAGTGTCATGGGCTGCACGAGTGCTGCTGATGCCAGGGAGCTACGGTTTGTTGCCTAATAAGCTATCAACAAAAGTGTGTAGCTTTATAATTGATAATTAATTGTGCTAGCGTCATGGGCTGCACGAGTGCAGGTGAGCTATGGTTAACAAAAGGAAGCATTTTTTGGCTAAATAGCCATCAACAAAAATGCATAGGTTTATAATTCATGATTAATAATGTTGCCGTCATGGGCTGCACGAGTGCAGGCGAGCTATGGTTAACAAAGGAAGTATTTTTTGGCTAAATAGCCTTCAACAGAAGTCTGTAGGTTTATAATTTATATTTAATAGTGCCAGCGTCATGGGCTGCACGAGTGCTACTGACGCCGGGGAGCTATGGTTTGTTGTCTAATAAGCTATCAACAAAAGTGTGTAGCTTTATAATTGATAATTATTAGTGCTAGTGTCATGGGCTGCACAAGTGCAGGCGAGCTATGGTTAACAAGGGAACCATATGTTGTCTAAATAGCCATCAACAAAAATGCAAAGGTTTATAATTGATAATTAATAATGCGAGTGTCATGGGCTGCACGAGTGCAGGCAAGCTATGGTTAACAAAGGAACCATTTGTTGTCTAAATAGCCACCAGTTAGTTTTTAATCATATTTGTTTTTTCATTGTTTTTATTGGTTTCTTATTTATTTATTTTTTGTTTTATTCAGTCATGGGTGGAGCATAATATTGTTTTTTTTTTAAATATTGTTTTTAACACGGCTGTGCAGCACTTTGGAAACGTTATTGTTGTTTAAATGTGCTATATAAATAAAGTGGATTGGATTGGATCAACAGAAGTGTGTGGGTTTATAATTTATATTTAATAGTGCTAGCGTCATGGGCTGCACGAGTGCTGCTGACGCCGGGGAGCTATGGTTTGTTGTCTAATAAGCTATCAACAAAAGTGTGTAGCTTTATAATTGATAATTAATAATGTTGCCGTCATGGGCTGCACGAGTGCAGGCGAGCTATGGTTAATAAAGGTAGCATTTTTTGGCTAAATAGTCATCAACAGAAGTCTGTAGGTTTATAAATGAAAAATAATGGTGTTAGCGTCATGGGCTGCACAAGTGCTGTTTATTGACAAAAGTGTGTAGGTTTAAAATGGATAATAAATAGTGTTAGCGTCATGGGCCGCATGAGTGCAAGTGAGCTATGGTTAGCAAAGGAAGCATTTTTGGCTAAATAGCCATCAACAAAAGTCTGTAGGTTTATAATTGATAATTAATAGTGCTAGTGTCATGGGCTGCACGAGTGCTACTGACGCCGGGGAGCTAAGATTAAAAAAAAAAAATGTTTTTGTCAAAACAGTCATCAACAAAAGTGCGTAGGTTTATAATTGATGATTAATAATGTTAGCGTCATGGGCTGCACGAGTGCTGCTGAAACCGGGGAGCTATGGTTAACAAAGGAACCATTTTTTGTGTCTAAATAGTTATCAACAAAAGTGCGTGGGTTTATAATTGATGGTTAATAATTTTAGCGTCATGGGCTGCATGAGTGCAGGTGAGCTATGGTTAACAAAGGAACCATTTTTTGTCCAAACAGCTATCAACAAAATTGCGTGTGTATTTATAATTAATAATTATCAGTGCTAACGTCATGGGCTGCATGAGTGCTACTGACACTGGGGAGCTATGGTTAACAAAGGAACCATTTGTTGTCTAAATAGTCATCAACAAAATAGTGTAAGTTTATAATTGATGAATAATAGTGCCAACGTCATGGGCTGATCGAGTGCAGGCAAAATATGGTTAACAAAGTAGCCATTTGTTGTCCAAATAGCCATCAACAAAAGTGCATGAGTTTATAATTGATAATTAATCATATTAGCATCATGGGCTGCACGAGTGCTACTGATGCTGGGGAGCAATGGTTAACAAAATAAGATTTGTTTTGGTCTGAATAGCCATCAATTTAGGTGCGTAGGTTTATAATTGATAATTGATAACTAAAAGTGCTAGCATCATGGGCTGCACGAGTGCAGGTGAGTTACGGATCAACAAAGGAAGCATTTGTTGTCTAGATAGTTATCAACTAAAGTGTGTGGGTTTATAATTGATAATTAATAGTGCTAGCGTCATGGTACCACAAGTTTGTATCTTGATAATTGGTAATTAATGGTGTTAGTCTTATGGGCTGCACGAGTGCTGCTGACTCTGAGGAGCTGTATAACATTAATTAAATGTATAATTTGTGGTGCTACTGTCCTCATCCTGGGCTGCATGAGTGCTGCTGACTCTGAGGAGCTGTATAACATTAATTAAATGTATAATTTGTGGTGCTACCATCCTCATCCTGGGCTGCATGAGTGCTGCTGACACTAAGGAGCTGTATAACATTAATTAAATGTATAATTTGTGGTTCTACTGTCCTCATCCTGGGCTGCACGAGTGCTGCTGACACCAAGGAGCTGTATAACTAATTAAATGTATAATTTGTGGTGCTACCATCCTCATCCTGGGCTGCATGAGTGCTGCTGACACTAAGGAGCTGTATAACATTAATTAAATGTATAATTTGTGGTTCTACTGTCCTCATCCTGGGCTGCACGAGTGCTGCTGACACCAAGGAGCTGTATAACTAATTAAATGTATAATTTGTGGTGCTATTGTATAATTTGTGGTGCTATTGTCCTCATCCTGGGCTGCATGAGTGCTGCTGACACTGAGGAGCTGTATAACATTAATTAAATGTATAATTTGTGGTGCTACCGTCCTCATCCTGGGCTGCATGAGTGCTGCTGACACTGAGGAGCTGTATAACATTAATTAAATGTATAATTTATGGTGCTATTGTCCTCATCCTGGGCTGCATGAGTGCTGCTGACACAAAGGAGCTGTATAACATTAATTAAATGTATAATTTGTGGTGCTATTGTCCTCATCCTGGGCTGCATGAGTGCTGCTGACACTGAGGAGCTGTATACCATTAATTAAATGTATAATTTGTGGTGCTACCATCCTCATCCTGGGCTGCATGAGTGCTGCTGACACTGAGGAGCTGTATAACATTAATTAAATGTATAATTTATGGTGCTATTGTCCTCATCCTGGGCTGCATGAGTGCTGCTGACACAAAGGAGCTGTATAAAATTAATTAAATGTATAATTTGTGGTGCTATTGTCCTCATCCTGGGCTGCATGAGTGCTGCTGACACTGAGGAGCTGTATAACATTAATTAAATGTATAATTTGTGGTGCTACCGTCCTCATCCTGGGCTGCATGAGTGCTGCTGACGCTGAGGAGCTGTATAACATTAATTAAATGTATAATTTGTGGTGCTATTGTCCTCATCCTGGGCTGCATGAGTACTGCTGACACTAAGGAGCTGTATAACATTAATTAAATGTATAATTTGTGGTGCTACCATCCTCATCCTGGGCTGCATGAGTGCTGCTGACACTGAGGTGTTGTATAACATTAATTAAATGTATAATTTGTGGTGCTACCGTCCTCATCCTGGGCTGCATGAGTGCTGCTGACACCAAGGAGCTGTATAACATTAATTAAATGTATAATTTATGGTGCTATTGTCCTCATCCTGGGCTGCATGAGTGCTGCTGACACTAAGGAGCTGTAAAACATTAATTAAATGTATAATTTGTGGTGCTATTGTCCTCATCCTGGGCTGCATGAGTGCTGCTGACACTGAGGAGCTGTATAACATTAATTAAATGTATAATTTGTGGTGCTACTGTCCTCATCCTGGGCTGCACGAGTGCTGCTGACTCTGAGGAGCTGTATAACATTAATTAAATGTATAATTTGTGGTGCTACTGTCCTCATCCTGGGCTGCACGAGTGCTGCTGACTCTCAGGAGCTGTATAACATTAATTAAATGTATAATTTGTCATGCTACCATCCTCATCCTGGGCTGCATGAGTGCTGCTGACACTGAGGAGCTGTATAACATTAATTAAATGTATAATTTGTGGTGCTACCATCCTCATCCTGGGCTGCATGAGTACTGCTGACACTAAGGAGCTGTATAACATTAATTAAATGTATAATTTGTGGTGCTACCGTCCTCATCCTGGGCTGCATGAGTGCTGCTGACACCAAGGAGCTGTATAACATTAATTAAATGTATAATTTGTGGTGCTATTGTCCTCATCCTGGGCTGCATGAGTGCTGCTGACACCGAGGAGCTGTATAACATTAATTAAATGTATAATTTGTGGTGCTACCGTCCTCATCCTGGGCTGCATGAGTACTGCTGACACTAAGGAGCTGTATAACATTAATTAAATGTATAATTTGTGGTGCTACTGTCCTCATCCTGGGCTGCATGAGTGCTGCTGACACCAAGGAGCTGTATAACATTAATTAAATGTATAATTTGTGGTGCTATTGTCCTCATCCTGGGCTGCATGAGTGCTGCTGACACCGAGGAGCTGTATAACATTAATTAAATGTATAATTTGTGGTGCTATTGTCCTCATCCTGGGCTGCATGAGTGCTGCTGACACTAAGGAGCTGTATAACATTAATTAAATGTATAATTTGTGGTGCTATTGTCCTCATCCTGGGCTGCATGAGTGCTGCTGACACTAAGGAGCTGTATAACATTAATTAAATGTATAATTTGTGGTGCTACCATCCTCATCCTGGGCTGCATGAGTGCTGCTGACACTAAGGAGCTGTATAACATTAATTAAATGTATAATTTGTGGTGCTACTGTCCTCATCCTGGGCTGCACGAGTGCTGCTGACTCTCAGGAGCTGTATAACATTAATTAAATGTATAATTTGTCATGCTACCATCCTCATCCTGGGCTGCATGAGTGCTGCTGACACTGAGGAGCTGTATAACATTAATTTAATGTATAATTTGTGGTTCTACTGTCCTCATCCTGGGCTGCACGAGTGCTGCTGACACCAAGGAGCTGTATAACATTAATTAAATGTATAATTTGTGGTGCTATTGTCCTCATCCTGGGCTGCATGAGTGCTGCTGACACTGAGGAGCTGTATAACATTAATTAAATGTATAATTTGTGGTGCTACCGTCCTCATCCTGGGCTGCATGAGTGCTGCTGACACTGAGGAGCTGTATAACATTAATTAAATGTATAATTTGTGGTGCTACCATCCTCATCCTGGGCTGCATGAGTACTGCTGACACTAAGGAGCTGTATAACATTAATTAAATGTATAATTTGTGGTGCTACCGTCCTCATCCTGGGCTGCATGAGTGCTGCTGACACCAAGGAGCTGTATAACATTAATTAAATGTATAATTTGTGGTGCTATTGTCCTCATCCTGGGCTGCATGAGTGCTGCTGACACCGAGGAGCTGTATAACATTAATTAAATGTATAATTTGTGGTGCTACCGTCCTCATCCTGGGCTGCATGAGTACTGCTGACACTAAGGAGCTGTATAACATTAATTAAATGTATAATTTGTGGTGCTACTGTCCTCATCCTGGGCTGCATGAGTGCTGCTGACACCAAGGAGCTGTATAACATTAATTAAATGTATAATTTGTGGTGCTATTGTCCTCATCCTGGGCTGCATGAGTGCTGCTGACACCGAGGAGCTGTATAACATTAATTAAATGTATAATTTGTGGTGCTATTGTCCTCATCCTGGGCTGCATGAGTGCTGCTGACACTAAGGAGCTGTATAACATTAATTAAATGTATAATTTGTGGTGCTATTGTCCTCATCCTGGGCTGCATGAGTGCTGCTGACACTAAGGAGCTGTATAACATTAATTAAATGTATAATTTGTGGTGCTACCATCCTCATCCTGGGCTGCATGAGTGCTGCTGACACTAAGGAGCTGTATAACATTAATTAAATGTATAATTTGTGGTGCTACCATCCTCATCCTGGGCTGCATGAGTGCTGCTGACACTGAGGAGTTGTATAACATTAATTAAATGTATAATTTGTGGTGCTACCGTCCTCATCCTGGGCTGCATGAGTGCTGCTGACACCAAGGAGCTGTATAACATTAATTAAATGTATAATTTATGGTGCTATTGTCCTCATCCTGGGCTGCATGAGTGCTGCTGACACTAAGGAGCTGTAAAACATTAATTAAATGTATAATTTGTGGTGCTATTGTCCTCATCCTGGGCTGCATGAGTGCTGCTGACACTGAGGAGCTGTATAACATTAATTAAATGTATAATTTGTGGTGCTACTGTCCTCATCCTGGGCTGCACGAGTGCTGCTGACTCTGAGGAGCTGTATAACATTAATTAAATGTATAATTTGTGGTGCTACTGTCCTCATCCTGGGCTGCACGAGTGCTGCTGACTCTCAGGAGCTGTATAACATTAATTAAATGTATAATTTGTCGTGCTACCATCCTCATCCTGGGCTGCATGAGTGCTGCTGACACTGAGGAGCTGTATAACATTAATTTAATGTATAATTTGTGGTTCTACTGTCCTCATCCTGGGCTGCACGAGTGCTGCTGACACCAAGGAGCTGTATAACATTAATTAAATGTATAATTTGTGGTGCTATTGTCCTCATCCTGGGCTGCATGAGTGCTGCTGACACTGAGGAGCTGTATAACATTAATTAAATGTATAATTTGTGGTGCTACCGTCCTCATCCTGGGCTGCATGAGTGCTGCTGACACTGAGGAGCTGTATAACATTAATTAAATGTATAATTTGTGGTGCTACCATCCTCATCCTGGGCTGCATGAGTACTGCTGACACTAAGGAGCTGTATAACATTAATTAAATGTATAATTTGTGGTGCTACTGTCCTCATCCTGGGCTGCATGAGTGCTGCTGACACCAAGGAGCTGTATAACATTAATTAAATGTATAATTTGTGGTGCTATTGTCCTCATCCTGGGCTGCATGAGTGCTGCTGACACCGAGGAGCTGTATAACATTAATTAAATGTATAATTTGTGGTGCTATTGTCCTCATCCTGGGCTGCATGAGTGCTGCTGACACTAAGGAGCTGTATAACATTAATTAAATGTATAATTTGTGGTGCTACCATCCTCATCCTGGGCTGCATGAGTGCTGCTGACACTGAGGAGCTGTATAACATTAATTAAATGTATAATTTGTGGTGCTATTGTCCTCATCCTGGGCTGCATGAGTGCTGCTGACACTAAGGAGCTGTATAACATTAATTAAATGTATAATTTGTGGTGCTACCGTCCTCATCCTGGGCTGCATGAGTGCTGCTGACACTAAGGAGCTGTATAACATTAATTAAATGTATAATTTGTGGTGCTACTGTCCTCATCCTGGGCTGCACGAGTGCTGCTGACACTAAGGTGGGCTCCTGCATACCACAACCCAGTGGAGCACCTGTGAGACGTCCTCAAGCAGAAGGAAGTGTGGTGGAAGAGTGCGTGGACGTGAAGGAGGATCACATTAACAACCTTGTCTGGCGCTGGTGGGTTCTATGCCCAGAAGGATTACGTGGCAGGTAAGAATGGTGCTCAGACTAAATATTCCCAGCAAAGTCAGACTTGTGTCGCCAGCTGTGTGAGGCTGGAACACATCTCTGATCAACTCCAGCAGCACTTATGCAGCCTCCAGACTGCCGTGCCTGACAGTGGACCCTTTCCTGCTCTTAAGGGCTCTTTGGACACCAACAACACTTCAAACCTTCAGCATGTCCGATGTCGGATTTAATTATGTAATGGATTCATTAATGCTGTCAACTAAGGTGTAATAACATCAACTTCCAGAGGCTGTCCAGGCTCAACCTCTTGAATTTCATTTAAAAAAAAACAATATTATTCACCTCATTACTGACCAAACTACATATATTTATTGAAGAAAACTTTTGTTTATAGAATGTGTTGACACAAATTCTGCTTCAAATTTAGAACAGGAAGTGAACATTATTATTATTAGTAGTATTATAATAACACTATTATGTTGGATCCACTATGGACTGGACTCTCACTATTATGCTAGATCCACTATGGACTGGACTCTCACTATTATGTTAGATCCACTATGGACTGGACTCTCACTATTATGCTAGATCCACTATGGACTGGACTCTCACTATTATGTTAGATCCACTATGGACTGGACTCTCACACTATTATGTTAGATCCACTATGGACTGGACTCTCACTATTATGTTAGATCCACTATGGACTGGACTCTCACTATTATGTTAGATCCACTATGGACATTGCACTGGTCGCCCGGGGGTGGTCTCCACATCTGCAGTTTTCTTTGTCATCCCAGTGGGTTGAGTTTTTCCTTGCCCTGATGTGGTATCTGAGCCGAGGATGTTGTTGTGGCTTGTGCAGCCCTTTGAGACACTTTTGACTTAGGGTTGTATAAGTAAACATTGATTGATTGATTGAAGATATGTGTATTAGTAATTACTATTATATGAAAAGAGGTAGGATTAAGTACCGTATTTTCCGGACCATAGGGTGCACTGCCGATGAGCGGGTCTAGTCAGGTCTATTTTATACAAAAGGCGCACAGGATTATAAGGAACATTAAAGGAGTCATATAATGATTATTGTTTTCTAAATATAAACGACTTCCTTGTGGTCTACATAACATGTGATGGTGGTTCTTTGCTCAAAATGTTGCATAGATAATGTTTTACACGTCATTTTCAAGCCGCTTTCTGACAGTCTCTATAGTATGCTCCGTTTTGTGGGCGGTTTTATTTAAGTGCCTCCACTTGGACAGCATCGTCTCCCCGGCTTCCTTTTTGTAGCGGTGTAGCGTGCAAGGACGGACGTGGAAGAAGTGTCAAACGATGGCGCTAATTGTTTTAATGACATTCAGACTTTACTTCAATCAATAACATCCAGAAACAACAACAATTCCGAAAATGTGTCCCGTGAAAAACTGCCTTCTAATAACTAAAGTTCATTGGGTGAATAATGTAAACTCACTACACCGGTATGTTTTAGCACTTTCATGGCAAGTTAACTGACAGATATAAGTAAGAACTTTACCCTACTTTATATTACAAATGGCAACAGCGGAGGATGAATTTCCCGTAACGAGAAGATTGAGAAAATGAAGAAGCTTGTTGACTACTAAGGCGGAGACGCGCAAAATGTCAGGACTTATGCAGATCTCAAATACAGATCAGCAAGTACCAGAAGGTAAGAAAAGTTGCTTTTGCATAATATTACCAAACACAATGCCAGATAATACGCTTGTAATTTAAAAGTGAAGTGAAGTGAATTATATTTATATAGCGTTGTTCTCCAGTGACTCAAAGCGCTTCACACAGTGAAACCCAATATCTAAGCCACATTTAAAGCAGTGTGGGTGGCACTGGGAGCAGGCGGGTAAAGTGTCTTGCCCAAGGACACAACGGCAGTGACTAGGATGGCGGAAGCGGGAAACGAACCCGCAACTCCCAAGCCGCTGGCACGGCCACTCTACCAACCGAGCCACGCCGCCCCAAAAGGATTTTACAAATGATTGTATTCTGGTTTTATTCACCATTGCTGCCAACTTCACTGGTATTGGTTGTCTGACCTTCAGCTCGGCATTCCTCCAGGAAGCCAAACCAAACGGATTAGAACTCACGGCAAATGTTGTCGAAATTCGACACCAGGGAGTTTAATAACGTCCCGCCTCATGTAGTGCGGGCATGTTCCACCGCCGCTACCATGGCAACAGGAGGCGGCGGGAGAGCGAAGGAATGAATGGGAGCGGCGAACAGCCGGCGGAGCGTTGTCGAGAACGGCGGGGATGATGAAGAGGGACAAAGAGGGGGCGTGACCCCAAGGAAGTCATGTATCTCACATTTGTTCCTTGAACTCAACACGGGCGGGTAATGAACGGCAGATCAAATGTGAATATTGGCCCGCGCGACATCACGCCGTCGTCGTCCCTTTATCAATCAATCAATCAATGTTTATTTATATAGCCCCAAATCACAAATGTCTCAAAGGACTGCACAAATCATTACGACAACAACATCCTCGGAAGAACCCACAAAAGGGCAAGGAAAACTCACACCCAGTGGGCAGAGAGAATTCACATCCAGTGGGACGCCAGTGACAATGCTGACTATGAGAAACCTTGGAGAGGACCTCAGATGTGGGCAACCCCCCCTCTCTAGGGGACCGAAAGCAATGGATGTCGAGCGGTTCTAACATGATACTGTGAAAGTTCAATCCATAGTGGCTCCAACACAGCCGCGAGAGTTCAGTTCAAGCGGATCCAAGACAGCAGCGAGAGTCCCGTCCACAGGAAACCATCTCAAGCGGATCAGCAGCGTAGAGACGTCCCCAATCGATACAGGCGAGCGGTCCATCCTGGGTCCCGACGAGCGGTCCATCCTGGGTCTCGACTCTGGACAGCCAGTACTTCACCCATGGTCATCGGACCGGACCCCCTCCACAAGGGAGGGGGGGGACATAGGAGAAAGAAAAGAAGCGGCAGATCAACTGGTCTAAAAAGGAGGTCTATTTAAAGGCTAGAGTATACAGATGAGTTTTAAGGTGAGGCTTAAATCTTCCATAGATGACACGTTCCCTCCACGCCGCGTTCTCCTCGCTCCCACGCGCCTCAAAAAGGAGCCCGTCGCATGTTTCTATTGACTCGCTGCAATGTTGCCATTTTCTACACCGCGCCGTCTACTACCGGATGAACGCGGCGTGCCACGCGGGTAGAGGGGTGTGACGCACGCCGGCGTCAGCGCGAGGGGAGGAGGTGACAGCTCCACTTGTTCACGCAGAGTTCAACAGGCCTCGTTTGTGGGTTTGGAAACCAGAGCTGTTATTTTGATTTCATTTTTTCGCACCCATGAGAGAAACCACATGTCTGCTCGGAGCCCCTTTTTTTAATTATTCGAATGATTCCACTTAGCTCTGTCATCAGGAGACATGGAAGTCATTTCCACAGTTATGCAGTTTTCTCCATACCAATATTTTGGGTTTGGTACCACTACCAAAATATACACTATATTTCCAAAAGTATTGGGCCACCCGCCTTGACTCACATATGAACTTGAAGGGCCATCCCATTCCTAACCCATAAGGTTCAATATGATGTCAGTCCACCTTTTGCAGATACTACAGCTTTATCTCTTCTTGGAAGGCTGCCCACAAGGTTGCAGAGTGTGTTTATAGGAATTTTCCATCATTCTTCCTAAAACAAAGGCCTGGCGCTCAGTCACCGTTCTAATTCATCCCAAAGGTTAAAAAAAAAGTTAAAGTATGAATGATTGTCACACACACACTAGATGTGGTGAAATTTGTCCTCTGCATTTCCCTTGTTCACCCCCTGGGAGGTGAGGGGAGCAGTGGGCAGCAGCAGTGCCGCGCCCGGGAATCATTTTGGTGATTTAACCCCCAATGATTCTCAGTGTCAAGCAGCGAGGTAATGGGTCCCATTTTTATAGACTTTGGTATGACTCGGCCAGGATTTGAACTCACAACCTACCCATCTCAAGGCCGACTCTCTAACCACTAGGCCACTGAGTAGGTCAGGACTATGTGCAGGCCAGTCAAGTTCATCCACACCGGACTCTGTCATCCATGTCTTTATGGACCTTGCTTTGTGTGGTGCAAAGTCATGTTGGAAGAGGAAGGGGCATGGAATTGTCCAAAATGTTTGGGTATCCTGGAGCATTCAAACTTTCTTTCTACTAAGGGCCCAAGCCCAACTCCTGAAAAACCAAATTTCACACTCGGCGCATTTGTACCGTTCTCCTGGCAACCTCCAAACCCAGACTCCTCCATCAGATTGCCACATTGAAAAGATTGATTAGTGATTAGGACACCTGATTCTGATCATTTGGACGGGTGGCCAATATAGTGTGTTTTGATACGTTTCGGTACTTTTTTAAATAAAGGGGACCAAAAAAAAAAGAAGTAATTATTGGCTTTGTTTTTACAAAAAATATTACAGTACGTTAAACATGTTTCTTATTTCAAGTTTGTCCTTAAATGAAATAGTGAACATTCAAACAAACAAAGGTTCCTAATTAGTCTGATGACGTATGCAGTAAAATATTGTGTCATTTAACATTTCAATATTTTGTCAACATCATAAAGGACAAGCTGTAAAATATTATAATTAATCCACTTGTTCATTTACTGTTAAAATCTGGTTATTTTCTGTTCTAACATGTTTTATCTACACTTCTGTTAAAATGTAATAATCACTTTTTCTTCTGTCGTTTGGCTACTTTACATTAGTTTAGGATGATACCACACATTTATGTATCGATCTGATACCGAGTAGTTACAGGATCATACATCAGTCATAATTTAAGTTGTCATGTCTCCAGGGACTTATTTTCGGAGTTAATGAATATAAGATCAATTTAAAAAAATTTAAAAATTTGTGGCGGTAAAAAATATCAATGTAATCATAGTAGTTTCGACTAGATAAGCTATTGTACTTTGTATCATTACAGTGGATGGCAGGCCCACATTACACCAGTTTTAAAATCACTGCATTGCCTCCCTTTGTGTTTCAGGATTAAATTTTAATGTTCTTCTTATTATTTTTTATGTTATTGGACCTTCTTATCCTTCAAATTAGCTTTTACTCCTGCAAACCCTGGCAGACCCAGAGGTCCTCAGACACTCGTCTCCTAATGATTCCAAAAGTCAGGACACAAAGTCAAAGGATGGCATCTTTCTGAGGGCTGCAGTGAACGTTCATGTTTATAAAAGCAGGCTTCTTATGTACCTTTTTGACTTGGCTTGTATTTTCCTGTTTATTTCTCATTAGTTATGCTAGGTTTTATTTAGTTCTATCTATTTATTGTAAATTTACTGTATATAAAGTACAGGGACAAAAAAATGGACACACATTATCATTCAAAATATTTTCATGACTATTTACAACAAAGACCAGAAGGCAGGCCCACATTACACCAGTTTTAAAATCACTGCATTGCCTCCCTTTCTGTTTCAGGATTAAATTTTAAGGTTCTTCTTCTTATTTTGTTATGGTTTTGGACCTTCTTATCTTTCAAATTAGCTTTTACTCCTGCAAACCCTGGCAGACCCAGAGGTCCTCAGACACTTGTCTCCTAAAGATTCCAAAAGTCAGGACACAAAGTCAAAGGATGGCATATTCTAGTTCCTTCAAAATAGCCACACTTTGCTCTGATTACTGTTTTGCACACTCTTGGCATTCTCTCCATGAGCTAACTCTACCAAAACTGTTGGAAAACCATGTCAGGTGACTACCTCTCGAAGCTATTCTTGAAGCTTATCTGCTTGGTTTATATGGGGCGGTTTAGCTCGGTTGGTAGAGTGGCCGTGCCAGCAACTTGAGGGTTGCAGGTTCAATTCCCGCTTCTGCCATTCTAGTTACTGTCGTTGTGTCCTTGGGCAAGACACTTTACCCACCTGCTTCCAGTGCCACCCACACTGGTTTGAATGTAACTTAGATATTGGGTTTCACTATGTAAAGTGCTTTGAATCACTAGTGAAAAAGCGCTATATAAAATATAATTCACTATAAATATAATTCACTTTCTTCTGTTTGTTTTATAGCAACAGAACCAATGTTGCAATTGCAGGAAACTGCTTAAGTGAGAGCAAGGTGAGTTTTGGCCGAGGAGCAACATGTTGTAGCGCATCCAGAGGTAAATGTAGCGGCTGCAAAAAGTAGGACTTAAGCTATGGTAATTGTGAGGGTGCTCATTGTTCTCCGCTGCAGTTACACAACATGAGGACGTCTTTCAAATGCCTGTTAGTCCTCCGCCCGCCTGCCTTCCTCCGCTTGTTTTTGACAAAGTAGGGCATGGAAATAAGCGCCGGGAGAATTCTTAACGCGGGGCCTGCTTTTCTTCGGCCTTGCCTCTTTAATCAAGCTCCTCTTATCTCTGCCGTGCATCCCTTGTTCCTCCCGCGCTGTTCAAAAAGGAGCAAAATGGGCACAGACCGCCGGCACCGAGTCCCCAGCTCTCCTCCGGCCGTGGCCGCACGTTCACCTTTGCCGACGTCAGCGCCTCGCTCCGTGTCGCTCTTTTCACTTTTCAGCGCCACGGTTACGGAGTTGTGTCGCACGAGCGGCTTTTCATCATTCTCACAACAACCTGCACAACGCTGCCAAGGGCGTGAATATAGAAATAGTCTACAATCCACATATGTGAGGACAACAATGGCAGTGATTGTGTTTTGTTAGCTTTAATTGCAGCGTCATTACT
>NC_084620.1:61062077-61069577 GCF_033978795.1 Nerophis ophidion
TGAACTGGGGGTGACTAAAGTAAACATCGTCGATGTGCCTTCAAAACACTTTATATTCTGCTAATGCTCCAAAGTGGAAAGCCTGGGGGGGAAACAAATATTTGGATACCGTTGTTAAATACACAATGTTATTGTTGCAATCAACATCCTCTCTCATCTTCACTGTAAACTCACAAAGTGCACACTGTCCATGGCCGCCATTCTAAGGACTGGATACCCTCAGAAATAATGACTATCTTGTCAAAATTAAGGCTCAGCATCTGAAGTGTCACCCTTTGTTTTGTCCTCGTTGCCACGGTAACCTCACGACTGCTAATTATACTCGAGTAAAAAAATTAAGACTCACATTTTTTTTATGTACTGTACTAGATTTAAAAAAAAAAAAAAAAAAACACTCCTGTCATATGCAGTATATTCCAAAATAAAGAACAGCATTTAATTTATGTTGATGCCACATATCTAACACTTGCAGGGGATCCTTAAAAACAGCAATGTGCTTCTCTTACGAAAACATTTGACGAGTATTTTTTCCAGTAGATCCTTTAAGAACAGCAACATACACCTGTCATCGTGTCGCTAATAGCACAGGTGCCACTAAATGAACATTTGTAGCAGAGAACTCAGACAAAAAATGGTGTATATATTATATACAAGCATTTTTTTCAATAAATACCTAAAATCAGCAATGCACTTCTGTTACATCCAAACCTTTTGACGCACATTTTTAAGGTGTATCCTTAAAAACAGCAAAGCACTTTTGTCATGGCTCGCTAAAGCCATGACACAGAAAGATCCCGAGACCGGGATTGAACACAGGACTGCTCAGGACCTTCGTATTGTGAGGCAGATGCACTAACCCCTCTGGCATATATATATATATATATATATATATATATATATATATATATATATATATATATATATGTGTGTGTGTACAAACCCCGTTTCCATATGAGTTGGGAAATTGAGTTAGATGTAAATATAAACAGAATACAATGATTTGCAAATCCTTTTCAAGCCATATTCAGTTGAATATGCTACAAAGACAACATATTTGATGTTCAAACTCATAAACATTTTATTTTTTGCAAATAATCATTAACTTTAGAGTTTGATGCCAGCAACACGAGACAAAGAAGTTGGGAAAGGTGGCAATAAATACTGATAAAGTTGAGGAATGCTCATCCAACACTTATTTGGAACATCCTACAGGTGTGCAGGCTAATTGGGAACAGGTGGGTGCCATGATTGGCTATAAAAGCAGCTTCCATGAAATGCTAAGTAATTCACAAACAAGGATGGGGCGAGGGTCACCACTTTGTAAGCAAATTGTCGAACAGTTTTAGAACAAGATTTCTCAACGAGCTACTGCAAGGAATTTAGGGATTTTACCAACTACGGTCCGTAAAATCATACAAAATTTCAGAGAATCGGGAGAAATCACTGCACGTAAGCGTTGATATTAAGGACTTGTGATCCCTCAGGCGGTACTGCATCAAAAACAGACAGTGTGTGAAGGATATCACCAAATGGGCTCAGGAACACTTCATAAAAACACTGTCAGTAACTACAGTTGGTCGCTACATCTGTAAGTGCAAGTTAAAACGCTACTATGCAAAGCTAATTCTATTAATCAACAACATCCAGAAACGCCGCCGGCTTCTCTGGGCCCGAGATCATCTAAGATGGACTGATGCAAAGTGGAAAAGTGTTCCGTGGTCTGACAAGTCCACATTTCAAATTATATTTGGAAACAGAGGATGTGGTGTCCTCCAGAACAAAGAGGAAAATAACCATCTGGATTGTTATAGGCGCAAAGTGTAAAAGCCAGCATGTGTGATGGTATGGGGGTGCATTAGTGCTCAAGGCATGGGTAACTTACACATCTGTGAAGGCACCATTAATGCTGAAAGGTACATACAGGTTTTGGAGCAACATATGTTGTCATCCAAGCAACGTTATCATGGAGGCCCCTGCTTATTTCAGTAAGACAAGTGTTACAACAGTGTGGCTTCGTAAAAGAAGAGTGCGGGTACTTTCCTGGCCCGCCTGCAGTCCAGACCTGTCTCCCATGGAAAATGTGTGGCGCATTATGAATTGTAAAATATGACAGCGGAGACCCCGGACTGTTGAAGGACTGAAGCTCTACATAAAACAAGAATGGGAAAGAATTCCACTTTCAAACCTTCAACAATTAGTTTCCTCAGTTCCCAAACATTTATTGAGTGTTGTTAAAAGAAAAGGTGATGTAACACAGTGGTGAACATGCCCTTTCCCATCTACTTTGGCACGTGTTGCAGCCATGAAATTCTAAGTTAATTATTATTTGCAAAAAAAAAAAAAAGTTAACGAGTTTGAACATCAAATATGTTGTCTTTGTAGCATATTCAACTGAATATGGCTTGAAAAAGATTTGCAAATCATTGTATTCTATTTCCTCAGTTCCCAAACGTTTATTGAGTGTTGTTAAAAGAAAAGGTGATGTTGTCAAACTCGGATTTGGATTAAGGTTGTTTCTTCGACGCATAGGGAATTTGGAACGAGTCAGGCCTGAATGTGAGTACATATTGTTTTATTTAACAAACAAACTACAAAAAGGCAAACCAAGGACGCGCTCAATGGCGGATAATTTAACTAGACTACTCAAAACAAAACTAGCACAATGGCATGACTAAAGACATAAAACAAAACTTGCACTGAGGCATAAATACAAAACTTACTTGGAAAAGGACAAGGGACATGGATCAATGGTATGGAAGGAATAGAAGGTGCTCGAGGGCATGAAGGATGTGCAGCATGGGTAGGTGAAGATGCCAGGACCAAGACAGAAAAAAGAATGGCTTAAATAGCAGCTATGGTGATTAGTGAAAACAAGTGTGAGGCTGAGGACAGGGACATGACTAGGAGACCAGGTGAAACTAATGGGTTGGCATGGAGACAAAAACAAACCAGGAAGTGCAAAGACAGAACTAAATGTCCAAAAAACTAAACATAACATGACCAAACATGGCAAAAAACAAAACATAATCTACAGGCGTGACAGATGTAACACAGTGGTGAACATGCCCTTTCCCAACTACTTTGGCGCGTGTTGCAGCCATGAAATTCTAAGTTTGCCAGCTTTTTTGAAACATGTTGCAGGCATCAAATTCTAAATGAGCTAATATTTGCAAACAATACCAAAGTGTACCAGTTTGAACGTTAAATATCTTGTCTTTGCAGTCTATTCAATTGAATAAATCATTTGCAAATCATTGTATTCTCTTTTTATTTACCATTTACACAACGTGACAACTTCACCGATTTTGTGTTTTTTCCATGTTTGCAATCACTACCTAAAAACACCAACATCTCTGGTTTGGATTAGTACGTCCTTCAAAACAACAGACCGCTCCTGTCATAGCGAGGACCTTTTCTTTCATCTTTCTTGTTGCCACGGTGACTGTAAACATAGGCAGGCTCGCATGGAAGTTGATGAGCAAGCACAATCTCGGAGTATTGAGTGGACAAACTGTACCACGCAGCCTCAGGTCAGGTCAAAGGGCACGAGAAGCGGGAAGTGCTGAGAGGCAGATAGGAGGGAAAACGTGCTTTGGATGAAGATTTATTAGCCTCTTCATGCATAAACATGCAACATGACAACAATGCGGCAGACAGGAAAGAAACAATGGGAGAAAAATGGAGGAAGACATAAATCAGAGTTAGGGAAGTCTTTATTACCTTGATGAATTTGTCCCATGGTGTAGTTTTACCACTCGGGGAGAAGTTGGAGACATCTACTGTATAATATTATTCTGTGCATTAATCAGTCATGGCAGAACCCCCAAGACACTTTGCAGGTAATATGCATTCCCCAAATCTGAAATTAAGCATACAGAATTTGGCAGAATACGGAACTGTTGCAGTGCTCGTGCAGTGATTCCACCCTTAAAGGAGAGCAGACCTGTCACTAAGGCTGTTTACAAAAATAAAAAAAAATAGATAAAAAAACGAATAAATAATTAATTGATGTCAATTCATTTTTGTAACAGTTCTTAATTGATTAAAAACAAAAGATAAAACAATATTTGATTTATCTCGATTCCTTTTTGTAATGATTCTTAGTTGATTTAAAAAAAATCTAATAATATGAAAATTAATAAGATTTAAAGAAATATACATATTTATTTTTATTTTATTTTTTAAATTTTCCGTTCAAGCAATCATATTGTTGATGTGGATGATCATGTCTGATGTACAGATTATTGTTGACTACTTCTCTGTATTTATATTATTTACATGTGAATAATGATGAATAATAGACTGTACTTATATTATTCACATGTGAATAATGCTGTATAATAGACTGTATTTATACTATTCAGATGTGAATAATGATGTATAATGGACTGCGTTTATATTATTCACATGTGAATAATGCTGTAAAATAGACTGTATTTATATTATTTACATGTGAATAATGCGGTATAATAAACTGTATTTATATTATTTACATGTGAATAATGCTGTATAATAGACTGTATTTATATTATTCACATGTGAAAAATGTTGTATAATAGACTATTTAGATTATTCACATGTGAATAATGCTGTATAATAGACTGTATTTATATTATTCACATGTGAATAATGCCGTATAATAGACTGTATTTATATTATTCACATGTGAAGAATGTTGTATAATAGACTGCATTTATATTATTCACATGTGATTAATACTGTATAATAGACTGTATTTATATTATTCACATGTCAATAATGATGTATAATAGACTGTATTTATATTATTCACATGTGAAAAATGCTGTATAATAGACTATTTATATTATTCACATGTGAATAATGCTGTATAATAGACTGTATTTATATTATTCACATGTGAAGAATGTTGTATAATAGACTACATTTATACTATTCACATGTGATTAATACTGTATAATAGACTGTATTTATATCATTCACATGTGAATAATGCTGTATAATAGACTGTATTTATATTATTCACATGTGAATAATGCTGTATAATAGACTGTATTTATATTATTCACATGTGAATAATGATGTATAATAGACTGCATTTATATTATTCACATGTGAATAATGCTGTATAATAGACTGCAATTATGTTATTCACATGTGAATAATGCCGTATAATAGACTGTATTTATATTCACATGTGAATAATGCTGTATAATAGACTGTATTTATATTATTCACATGTGAATAATGATGTATAATAGACTGCATTTATATTATTCACATGTGAATAATGATGAATAATAGACTGTATTTATACTATTCACATGTGAATAATGATGTATAATAGACTGCGTTTATATTATTCACATGTGAATAATGCTGTAAAATAGACTGTATTTATATTATTTACATGTGAATAATGCGGTATAATAAACTGTATTTATATTATTTACATGTGAATAATGCTGTATAATAGACTGTATTTATATTATTCACATGTGAAAAATGCTGTATAATAGACTATTTATATTATTCACATGTGAATAATGCTGTATAATAGACTGTATTTATATTATTCACATGTGAATAATGATGTATAATAGACTGCATGTATATTATTCACATGTGAATAATGATGTATAATAGACTGCATTTATATTATTCACATGTGAATAATGCCGTATAATGGACTGCATTTATATTATTCACATGTGAATAATGCTGTATAATAGACTGTATTTATACTATTCACATGTGAATAATGCTGTATAATAGACTGTATTTATATTATTCACATGTGAATAATGCTGTATAATAGACTGCAATTATGTTATTCACATGTGGTGCTGAATTCTCCCCAGGGATCAATGAAGTTGAGTTGAGTTGAGTTTGAGTTTATTTCAAACATGCAATAGTTCTTTCTATTTTATTCTATTTTTGCCTCGTTTGTATTTGACTTTATTAAATGTTTGGATACATTTTTTTTAACTAAAACAGTTGTTTTTTTTAAGTAATATAGACATCTATTAGAGCTGTTTATCCATCTTATAAAGAGGAATGGAGTTCTTCATAGAACCTGCGCCCAAAGTAAAACAAGAAAAATAGTACCAATGCAGATGTACTTTAGAAATGCTTCCAAAATCCCTGTAAAAAGTGGTAGATGTCTACTGAATGATTTAAAAACAACAAAACTCCACACGTAGGAGCATGACAACATGAATGTGCAGTAAATGAGAGTGTGAAGAAGTTTGGACACCCTGCGCCATATGATAGAAATGATGTTTTTATGGACAGTCTTCATAGGTGCATGACAAAGATCCTCTAAGTGACAGGAGCGGTCTGCTGATTTAAGACCCAGCAGTACAATGAAGTCAAGTTGAACATTCCCAATATAAGAGGTGTACCAACTACTGTCTTCAATTTAGCCCTGAAAGTCATAAGTTTACTGAAAAACTTTGCAGGTTTGGTGTTTCTAACCTGGTTCTAGCATGTTTTTTTATCAGTAGCCAGCGTGAGTCAATCAGGTCAACGACCATTAAACTGTGAAATGAACAAGGCACAGCATTCCGTTCATATGACACAATCCAAACAACCTCCCTTAGTCATGGCACAATAACAAAAATGCAACCAACACAAAAAGTCAACACACATGGTCACACAAAACAACCTGCTCAGTGAATTGTGAGGATATTATACATATCATCCAACCACAATAAAACAAAATAAATCCATTCGAATGCATGATGGGAAACATGCAAATGACTCTCTCTACTTTTATGCACATTGGGCGCATTTTAGCTGCTTGATATTTCTGATTGACTACAAAACTTTAAAGGGGTCATCCCAGAAGTAAGCGTGGTAGGAGTCAAACTTTCACATACTCTTGTGAAAGTGCGTCTAACTTTTCCCCGGATCTCCGTCTTACTCTGACTGCCTCCTTCATTCCTCGACTCCTCGCCTGCCCCCTGGACTTCCTAGTATCTCGTTCAACACTTTGGCAACGCACACTTTGGTTAAATTCTACACATAGTCTTACACCATACACACTCTTGAGTTTTGTCACGCTTCATTTCCTTAATTTATTTGTTAGTATTGTTTATTATTCTCTATTGACTATACATTATAAATAATTGAACATTACCGTCTCTGGTGTCTGTTTGCTGTCATCTCCCCTCTGCAAACCATAACACCGGCCACATTTATTTCTCTCAATGCGGCCCTTTGCATTCATATTTTGCTGTTTGTTACATTTTTGTTGTGCTTTGCTTGACTGTAAAAGATACACAACTATGGAGGAGCTGGTCTGATACGTCCATATGTTGTTAATATTCAGTGTTTTATCGTTCATAGTTAATATTGTAAATCCCTCTTTCTTTGTTTTCATGTACATTTTGGGTGTCCCATTCAGTAAAAAAAACTGTAAAATTACATTCGGATTTTTCGAGGTGGTCCGCAGACACATTTTTCTCTCTCAGTGTGGCCAACGAGTCAAAACATTTGGCCAGCTCTGCTGTGAATAGA